>NW_027273447.1:0-11022 GCF_040938485.1 Diadema antillarum | reverse complement strand
GTTGAAGTACAAAATCAACAAGACGAATAGTAAGTAAGAAACTATTCAAAACACAATTGTATACTTTGAAATGACACCCTGAGGTGTTAATCTAACACCATAAATAAGCACCGGGAATTTAACACCAGCTCGGTGTTTCATTTTTAACACCGGACTTTTTGCATTGTACGATCATGACGTTTGGTTCCCGCCGCTGTTCGTCGGTCTAGACTTGTAAACCAATTGATGCTGATAGCATTTCAAAGAGAGATAATTATGCAATGCCTTTGGCAATGCAGACACCCATTACGAGGAAGGATGCTGCCTCACCATTAATTCAATTGCCCTTTGTTACACGTCTTCCGGTATTCTGTCCTGCTACTGCTGAAAAGGTGAAACAGCAGCATCGATAACAACTGCAACGTAAACAAAACCTCAAAAAAGAGGGTCTTATTTTCGAATAGATTCATCAACACTTAGCTATGGTATAACAAAGACGTGTCTTGTTTTGCTCATTTTCTTTTCGTGCTATTTTTTTTCCGTCAAAACTCTACAATCAAGACACGTTTTAGATGCGCAAACTCGCAAATCGACAGATTATACTATGAATATTCCTAAGTCAGAATATGAAGAAAAAAAAATGAGTCTCGTCCTGATGAGTTTCGTGCGTTCGCTCGTTCTAAATTTTAGCTAGAAGTGACGATCGTAAACGGTAATCCGACATGGCGTTAACGTGAGTCGCCGGGGAAGACTCGACAGCAATTCAAACTTCCAAAAATTCGAGAGATTAATCGCCGCGGTAATGATAACTGGCAACGGTCACCGGCTGCAACAGCCTGCCGCCTTATTCCAACACTTTGGTAGAGAGATGTGCATAAGGAGGCAAAAATTGTAAAACATCAAAGACAGTTACCGAATGCTTTGTCAGATCTCGCTGGAAAATTAACTTCGTTTTTACCCTGCCGGGGGAAGTATATGGCCATTATTTGAGCGTCTAAATTGCCTGCCAGTAATCCACAGTGAAGTGGAATGGAAATCAAGAGAAATCGGGGGAAATGACTTCTACGGGCAATGGCGCACTTCCATTTCTGTATTTGTTATTTCACTGTTTGTTTGTTGTTGTTTTTTCTTCTCCCTGGCATTATTGAGAAGGAGACGCCATAGAAGAGAAATTACACAACCATAATGAGCATCGTGCGGCGTGCACCCGGGATGAAAATTGTCGGTGAGGTTATTAACAGAGGCTTAGAGTAAGTGTGCCCGACAAGCTTGGAGTACGCAGCCGCAAGAATTATCCACATTATCTAGACTATTTTCTCCCAATTTGACATTTCGTTTCTTTTTTTTCCTCTGTTTGTTTTATTAGTTTGTTTTACTTATAATATGTTCTTCGTGTAGCAACATCGGCTGCAGTTTGTTATTCCAAAGGTTTGTCGTAATTGAGGATTTGTTGTTGTTGATTTTTTTTTTGGTACAAACGTGTTCGTTAGTTAATATTAAAAAGAGAAGACACTAGTACATAATGTATCCATGGTGTTTTATATAACGTTGACCGCTTTCTTAAGTCATGGTTCTTGAGAAATTTGACACACGGAAAAACGAATTTAACTACGTGCAAACGGGTTGACGGAGGCCACAATATGATGATGAAATATAACCAGCAGATTTGCTTTATATTTATTTCCCACTGCCCTAAATTCTTAAAAACGCACAATACAAAAATGATACAAAATGTAGGGGGATTACTGTCCATTTCTCTCTCTACAATGCCCAATTAAATGCGATCAGAAACGAAATCAGACTCTCTTCTTGGACTTGTGAAATTATGGGAGTGACATCAGAGATTGATTGAAAGCTCCACACTACGTCATTAATGACTCTGATACGTCTTTACATCGAGCAGCCTTGTCATGAATATCCTCATCAATTTGCTCACTGCTTCGAGACGAAGGAGATGGCGAGGTTAGCCATTATGGGTTATCCTCGGGTTAAGAGTCAAAGGTCAAGTGTGTTATGACGCGAATCTGGCATCAAGCCAAGGAGTTATCATACAGGTCTTCTAGTAACCCTCAATCTGACGAGTGCTCAATACCAAGCTGATGCATTTAGGGCAAGAGGATGTTTACTTCAACAGTCATTTCACCCAACAGTCAAACTCCTATCTCACGTGTTTAATATCTCATATTCTCATATTTATGCCAAACATGCATGCTTCGCGTGTCTGGGCAAAGGGGATTCGCAGGTACTTCAGTTTACGAATGTGGAAATCTTCATTTGAAAGGTAAACCCCGTTTAATGTGTACAAAGCGATTCCTACAAGACGAATTCCAGACCAGTTAGTATTCAGTCTGAAATGAAAGAGTGAATTTCCACAAGCACAACAGTGTAAACAATTCATCAAAATCGGATGAAAATTATATACGGAAGTTATGAAATTGTGAGGTTTCCTTAAATGTTTGCAAAATAGTTATATAACAGTTGACGTGAATATGCAAATCAGTAAGCTAGTGATGTCATCACCTCACAAGTCTCCATTGATTATTTTATGTCAAAAAAAGTAGATCGTGATATGTTTTTTCTTTTAATATGATAGAAGTGCAAGTGTAGTTTTCTTTCCTTCCTGAATAACTTCAAAATAATCATCGGGGGGTTTACACCATGGCACATAAAGAGTTAATAGATTTATGAGACTTTGATACCGAGGCATAATTGCGTCAAAAAAGATAATAAATTACAAACTCAAGATCTATTGTTGAAACTCTATGATGATTTATATATATTATATATAGTTTTAACACATTTATAGGCCTATATATACACACATATAAATATATATACACATAATTATATAAAAATTATATATATATATATTTATATATATACATATCTCTCTCTCTCTCTCTCTCTCTCTCTCTCTCTATATATATATATATATATATATATATATATATATATATATATATATATATATATATAATACGCCTGGAGCAAGCGCTTTTGGTTTTCGGTCCCTCTTTTTTTTTTTTTTTTTGACCATCAAGGACGCCAGATCCTGATTTTCGATGATTTGGTGAGAATCGTGACACGCTCTCAGTTCGTCGCGTTTATCCTCTCGAATTCCTCCTGGAGAACTATTTCGAGACCGAAGCTGCTGCAAACCGTCATGCATGAAAATCGCCTAAAAATAAGCACTCGCCGCCACATCACAGGCGTCGCCAGGCCTGGATGCGGCCTGGATCGCATCAATCGTGTTTCCAGGAAAAAAAGGCGATTGGCGAGTTTGGCGGGAACGGGTGTTGGGTTTTATCCTCGCTTAAACACATTTGCTACAAACGACTGAATACAAATATTTGTGTTTGTATTAATACATAGAATTAACTACATACAAATAATTTATAAATATATTATTTCAATGTGTGTATATCATTATATGTATGTACACATGCCATGCAAAAAAGCACTTACCCATGTTTGCCCATCTGTGAATGTGTGTGCGCATTATGCTTGTATTAGAATCACACACAGAGATTCAAACAGAGGTTATGGTGTTCTTGGTGTGTAAAGTATGTTTACAGCAGCTAAAAATTAATGCATCCTCATGTGAGCATCACCACAACACGAATGCAGTGTACTGCGTATGTCCTAGGAAGTCATACCCTTCTTGGTATGCCTTATTAAAACAATGGGCCCTTCATGGAGTATGTTTACTCTCAGATTAAAGGTATAGATCCTATTGTTTACCACTGGGAGCAGTGATTTTTAAAAAAAGTGTTCGAGTTATCACAATTGATGCATACACTTAGGTCAGTTGTATCACAAAATATTCTACCATATTTTAACAAAAAAACTCAAATCGCAATAAGGCTCACAATATAAGGAGATATCACTATTTATTTTCTCAATAAAGCATTGTTTAGGGTTTATTCTAGAAACAATTTCATCACAACTAGCGTTCATATTTTGTATATTCAACAATACTTAACATTGATTATACAAATTACCGGTTTTTTTTTTCATTGGTTGTTTCTATCCCTACTCACATTTTAGAACTATTTTAAAGCACTAAAACTGTGCTTTGTTTCATCAGCAAATGTTAACTAATGTCTTTTAAGACCCTTGTGGTAATGTTGTGAGACGTGGAAATAAAGTGTCGTGAGCCGTAGAAGTGACCTTATGCACATAATTTGTGAGGGCTACGGGAAACAAAGGTTCTAATGCCCTACATTGACAATCAAAGCTTCAGTTAAAGGCCTCGTGCAAAGATTTTTGGAAATTTCAGGATCTCATTCGCAGGGACGGGGGGGGGGGGGGGTGGGGGGGGGGTACATACAATTATACCCATCTAATCTAAGCACTATATCATTTCAGTAGATGATACCAGATAGAGAAACAACCCCGAGGATGAAGCAATTCCACGGAAGCGCAATGTGGTCGGATGTAATGACGCAATATTTAACCCTTTCTGTGCTAAGGTGTGAATATGCACAACTCTCACACACAAACTAATGAGTAGGTTATCATCATTATGTAGGACGCTGAGGGTTAATGAGCTTTGGCAAAAAAAAAAAAAAAAAAAAAGGAATGGCATTTCGGCCAGTGCGTGAAAAACTACGCATTTGTGTTCAACCCTGGAGTTACAACGGTTTAAAGGGACTGTGCAATACAAATGCATGTTGACTTGTGTCGATTCAAAATACCCTGATTATCACTGATATGTGACCAACAGAATTATGTAAATATGTGCCTTTAAATTATGTTTTATAGTGATTCAAGATTTATTTTTCTTCAGATTACTTGAATAGGCTCCCACCCCCACCCACCCCCCAAAAAAACCACAACAACATCCAAATCAAGATTCTGCCAGTGACACTATCTGACATCCATTGCTAAAATACTATGATTAACACGAGACATTTTGAGGCAACTTTGGCTAAACTGAGCAAAAACTTTTATGTTTCCCTGCGATGTCGTATGTTAATTATGATTAGAAACATAGAGTCAATGTGCATTTGAATTGTATAGTTCCATTAACTAATATGTGAATGACATGTACCATAATGCACTGCAGTCACTGCCTACAGTGTACTATGTGCAGGGGGGGGGGAGGTGGGGGCATAGTGGTGCTATCATATGCATCCTCATTGAAAATTAACTATTGATGACCCCTGGCGATATGACGCTGAAATAGTATTATCATCTGCCAATGAGCAAGTACCTCAGACCCTCATCACATACGAATGCCAGGGCTTCCATTAACATTCCATTTCTCTATCACGCTCGAATGATTTTCACCCCTTTTTATTCGTAATAATTCCCCCCCCCCCTCCATCTCCATCGCTTAAATGTGAAAGTAATTACGTATCGGGGTAATCCCATTGTTCACTTCTGCTGACTATCTAAAAGAGAGAAGAAAAAAAAAACAACAGGAAAGGAGAAAGATTACGATCAGATACTGTTTGGCTGGAAAAAAAAGAAAAGTTGTTACGATTTAATGTGAAAATGGAGGATTGGTGATATGTTTCCGTGGGAAAAACCCCCATCAAAAATGATTTTGGTTATCTCCAGGCACGTATGATGGGTCATTATAGTTTGAGGATGTTCATATATATATATATATATATATATATATATATATATATATATATATATATCTTTTTTTTTTCTCTTTCTCTCTGTTTATGCGTCTCCCTCTCTCACTTTTTCTAGTTGTGCATTAAAAAGTAAATATCCGCTGAGTATTGTATTATGATGACTGTTTTGTACATGCCTTCACAGATAACGACCAGTCCCGATAGATATGATTTGACTGGCGATAGAACTGTGGATTCATCAATGATTTATCAGATCCACTATTCAACAATCTCCCGAATTACGAGTGAGGTGGGCTTTGACTTGTGAAAAGCCGACGTGAGGAGCGTGCTGAAACGCAAAGAAGAAACGTCAATTGATGCCGTCTTGGTTTGTTCGTCAGTATGTCTGTACGCCCTATGCCTCTGTGTGCATGTGCCTGCGTTTGTGCATGTGTAGGTGTGTGTGTGTATCAAGAGTGATCGCGTGAGTGCGTGTGTGTGTGTGTGTGTGTATGTGTGTGTGTTTGTGTGTGTGTTTGTGTGTGTTCGTGTGTGTGTGTGTGTGTGCGTGTGTGTGTGTGTGTGTGCCAGTGAGCGCGTAGACATGTTTCATCCACGCACGCACTAAGGCGTTTAAGTGAAACATACGAACGTTTTACCAAAAAACAACAACAACAACTCAACATTACAACAAAACTCTTCACACTATGTCAGTGAGTTAATTCTAGAAGCTTATTTTACGACTGTGCTAATATGATGTGAACAATCTACAAAGATGTGAAAGCTTTTTTCCCCATTACTTTAGAATGTTACAATAAAAGAATCTTAGGGGAGGGAACGGAGATATCTTATAATCATATTATTATATCACGGAATCCAATTCATACGAAGGCAAGCAAACAAAGAGAAAGCAGCCTTTTCTTGATGAGTGAAAATATTCATGATGATATCGCAACGATTAATTCACGATAATAATCGTCTGCTATGATCGACGATCGACTCTGTGTATACTATTAAGAGTTACAGTTGACATCGACGAGTTGCTAAACCGATACTTCCTGTATCTCTCGGACTCTCTCGTTATTGACTCATGGACGACTTCGGAGGAAAGAATCGAGCGAAAACGAGACATTTTCTTCTCTTAAAAAAAAGGGGGAAGAGAATTTCGCCAGCCCTTGGCATGGGGAATGTAATACAGATAGTATATGCATAGCTGCAGTTTGGAATTGTGGGATATGTCGCGGTCGCAGCTCTAATTGCAGCTGACAAAACATTAAGGAGAGCCCTCTGTTTCTCAAGTTTCCGTATACAGACGTATGATCACTAACATCGCAAACGCAAAAAAGCGACATCCGAAAGCCAATGAAACAACAACAAAAACAAACCTAATAATAGCAAAAGAGAACGAGAGAGAGAGAGAGAGAGAGAGAGAGAGAGTAGGAAGGGGTAGAGGACAGTAAGTTGATCGCGCATCAGAAGCTCATTGTTACAGTATGGAGTTGTGCAAATGTAAAATGCACATTTCGCTTTCAATACATTCATCCTTTTGAGATTCAGGAACAAGACAAAAACCGATAGAGATTTAAATCGATTAAGAAAACAAAAAAACAATTACTTTGCTTATCTTTCCTCATTTTGTATTGTTATTTCTTACTTTTTGTAATAAATAAAGTCGTTTATCGAATCCAAAATGTATATACATATTGTAAAGAATAACAAAAACAGCGAAAAATATTGTTACCAAAATATTCGGCTTTCGTAGGCCGACGTGGCGTCACCCGTGACTTTTTTTTTTTTTTTTTGGAGTCTCCTTTCAATATGCACGAGGAGAGAGAGGGAAAAGGTGTATTCTTGTAAAGTCACATTCTACAGCCATATACAGGTGCTTGGAAAGTCCGTGCAGATTCAAAACAAAACAAGAACAAACAAAAAACTCACGCACACGCACACACACACACACACACACACACACGCACACACAATACACACGCGCCTATCTGATAATGTTATAGTATTATTATAACCTAACCCTTAATCGGACTTGCAAATATGAGTGTGATTAACTTCTTCACTTATATCGTCTTCTCGAAGTCTTTCTTATTTTCTGCGATATTTTTTTTTTCTCCGAAATTGTCTGAACTGTCTCCCATTCGTTTACACAACGTCGGTAGTTGTATATACACACTACCCTGAATGTCTTCGATTTCACAGTTTTTAATCATGGCAGAGGATAGGTAAAAAGGAGGGTGATTAACAGTAAGGGTGTTGTTTTCCCCGAAAACGAGATATTGTTGTTGTCTACAAGACGGATTTTCCACACAAAATGTCTTCATATCTACTTTAGACAGCGCTCATTTCTCGTCTGCTGACTGACTGACTCTCAGCAGAGCAGGACGCTTGAAAACGACATTGGGCTGACCTTGGCGCGTGTCCAGCGAAACGTACATCACTCACCAATTAAGGATAAAACGCGCAACAGTTCGATGGCTTAAGCCTTGGGCAGTCTGCTTAAGATACCGTAATGCCGCATACTGACGCTAAAAAAAAAAGAAAAAAGAAAAACGAACGTGCAGCGACAACCAACCTTGAAGAGATAGAGTCCATAGACCTTCGTTAAGAGAATGAAAACTATGGGCGTCCAAGGAATTTACATATTTTACAAGAGATTATAAAGATATACGGTAGGGAAGTGAAAATAAAAACAGTAATTGCTGAGCCACGTCGACCCCTGTACTCAGTGGGGTTACTACAAAAGGGTTCACCTTTTAGCGTGCATGGCTTGCAGGCTACTTGTCCTTCTGCCTATTCCTTCACCAATGTGGCATGCTGTTGATCAGTCAACTAATATAACATCATACACGACAGCCATGAACAATATGTCGGTCACCCCATCTCTCTCTATCTCTCTCGGTTTTTTTTTTTTTTTAATATCATTTTCTTTGGGGCGGTTGGGGGAAGCATATCTGGGATATAATCGAAATTACCTTCGCATTGATGTAAAATGGTGATTAAAATCACATTGACATTATGGCCTTGGTTTTCTTTATTGTATCCTACTGAATTTACAATGTACAACATATCAGCCCAAAAGTTATCCTCTTCAAGTCGCATCTGCCATTTCAAAACAAGAATAGAATACAATCAGGGACAAAATTGTCACGACAATATTGACTGCTGGCCCTTCCCTCGCTGAAACAAAAATAGCTGGTCATTGATCGGCAATGTGTCGACATCGGAGCTGATGGGGGGGGGGGGGTGGTGATGTCTGTATATCTTCTGCATTTTACTGTTACCTACATGTTCGTTAATCTGTAAAGACTAGTCCCGAGTATACACGGGTGTCTATGAGTAATATATTTTGTGACGTTATTCCAAAGATTCGTTAGTCCGGAGATTCATTAATCCGAAAACAAAATAAGGTTCGTTATTTCGAAGGTCCGTTAATCCCAAAACGGAAAGAAAATGCGCACAAAGGAAAATTCTTGATTACATTTCGAACCATACATGTTATTTTCGGATTAAAGAACCTTCGTTCTAACAAACCTTTGTAATATCGCAAGAGATGTATCGATTAACAAACCCAATTTCTTGTTTTCGGAAGAAAGAAATGTAACATACTTGTAATCAGAGACCATAGTGGCTCAATTGCTCTTTAATATGATCTTCAAGAGATGTTCAGTTCTTTTGAAAGCAACTGGCCCACGTAGCTCATAATTATGTCTTAACCTATATAGGAACATTTTTTTTTCAGTTCAGTTCAATTCAGTTCCATTCATTTCAATTCTTCCATTATTTCCATTATCAAACTAGAAATGTCGCTATGGCGACTGGTATGCCTCCGCCATAATGCATGATTCTCCTAATAGGTCTAGATAGTACATGTGGACAATGTGTGATTACATTTTCACAAAACTGGCAAAATAATGAAATGACAAGTTTGTCACAAATGTGTTGAATGTTCACCTTCCTTGACCTTGGTTTAATTGGATGAATAGGAGAGCATGTATTTGGGGATTTAAGGACTTTAGCCATTCATACATTTATGCATTCAGT
Source organism: Diadema antillarum (assembly GCF_040938485.1). Classification (NCBI taxonomy): domain Eukaryota; kingdom Metazoa; phylum Echinodermata; class Echinoidea; order Diadematoida; family Diadematidae; genus Diadema; species Diadema antillarum. The sequence continues at coordinate 1,420 of NW_027273447.1, read as the reverse complement.
AATTTTCATGGTACAGGTATGGAGAAAAAGTGCAATTTCTGTACTGAATAGTAAATTGTTACCATGTTCATCTGGCCTTTGACCCTAAAATTCATAAGATAATCACGTTCAGGTAGAACATGCATAAATATGCAGTAAGTTCCACGATAAATTTAGCCACTTCTGAGATATGGAGGAAAAAGTTAGTTCAGCACTTTCACTTGATCTTTGACCTTTTGACCTTTGAGGCAAAAAAAAAGAAAAGAAAAGAAAAACTCTCCAGAGAATTTCTGTTAGGTTACACATGCATACACCAAGTGTAAAAAAAAATAATAATCCTGCTGGCATTGCATGAACATGAGGGAAATAGGAAAATTTTGAAGTGTTGCACTTGACCTTTGACCCCTGACCTTTGACCCCATGAACCCTACATTCTCTAGATAATCACTGCCAGTCAGTACATGTATATACTATGTTCCATGAAGATACCTTGCACAATTTTCCAATTTACAGAGAAAAAAAGAGGTTTTAATACTTTTACTTGACCTTTTGACCTTTGACCTTTGACCTCATGACTCAAACTTTCACCAGAGAATTTAAATTGGGTAATACATGTATACACTAAGTTTCAAGAAAATATCTTCAGGCATTGCATAGATATGGTGGAAATAGTGAAATTTTATGTATTTGACCTTGACCTTTTGACCTTTGACCTTGAGCGTGTGCACCTAAAAGTTGATAGGCACAACTTCACCCCCTATTACACATACATGCCAAGTTTCATTAGGATACCTCAACAGGTTTTGATAGTTACCTTGTCCACAAAATTCATTACGGACGGACGGAAAGACGGACGGACGGACGGAAGGACGGACGGACGGACGGACGGACGGAAGGACGGACGGACGGACGGACGGACGGACGGACGGAAGGACGGACGGACGGACGGACGGACGGACGGACAACCCGAAAACATAATGCCTCCGGCACCACTTCGTGGCGGAGGCATAAAAATGAAATGCGATCAAAGTACAAAGAATACAGGCAAAAGTAAAGTAAACACTGTAAAGAATAGTACTTATGTTTGTGCAAATGAATATAGTGGTATAAAAAGTATGTATACTTTGCAGAAATGACATCAACAGGTAAATAGAATGATGGAAATGAGTAGTCCACTAAAAAGCACAGCTTGTAAATGTGGATCCCTCTGTAAACAATATGCATATCTGTCAAGTGATATCTAAGTTGAATAGAACATTTGTTTTATCAAATTTGCCTTTTAACAGACTGGATTGTTGTTGGTAAGGGAATGACTAAAAATATCCACAGAAAAAAAAAAAAACCAAGAACAGGAACAACAACAACAGACTGATTTCGAAATCACTTCTTTGTCATTGTTTGTAGAACCCACTCGGACAAACTTTGATGTGATGACATAATT
>NW_027273446.1:0-14523 GCF_040938485.1 Diadema antillarum | reverse complement strand
AAAATTTTTTTGAACTTCCTTCACAGTAGTGGGAGTTGGCCATTCTTTAACGCTCTGACCTTCTCTGGGTCCGTGGCTATTCCTTGGGCTGAAACGACGCTTTCCTGGAACAAGTGACACTTTTTTGCCTTGAGTTTTAGACCAGACTCTCTCAAGCGCTGGAAGACTGTCGCCAAACGATGTAGTTCCTCTTCGACGGTCTTGGCATATACGATGATATCGTCCAAATAGACCAAGAGAAGATCCCAGTGTAGCCCGGACAAGACACGCTCCATCAACCTTTCAAAGTGGAGGGCGCATTCGTAAGGCCAAAGGGCATTACGTTCCAACAATACAGACCTCCTCTCACAACGAATGCCGACTTTTTCTTCGCGTCATCGTCAAGCTCGACCTGCCAGTAGCCCGAGGCAAGATCGAGGGTTGAAAACCATTTCGATCCTCCAAGGGCATCCAACGAATCGTCTATTCTTGGAATGGGATATGCATCTTTGATCGTGATCTTGTTTAGACGCCAGTAGTCAATGCAAAACCTTTTCGTGCCACCCTTCTTATTCACCAATACTACATTGGAAGCCCACGGGCTATCAGAAGGCTCGATCATGCCAGTGTCTAGCAATTGTTTGATTTGACGATCGATTTCCCTTTGTTCCTTTGGAGGAAATCTTCTGCGGCGTTCCTTGAGAGGTGGTTGATCCCCTGTGTTAATTCCATGTCGCACTTTGTTCGTGCATCGATGTCTACGTCAGATTTTGCAAACACATCCTGATATTCACATAAGAGTTTTGCGATATCGTTGTGGTGTGTTCCTTCGACTCCTTGTTTGGCCCGTTCGTAGAGGTCTCTTAGATGCTCAGGCACCTCTTCAATCATTCCGGCATCTGTGGGTTCTGTCTGTTTCTCTTCAACATCAGTCACAAGAGTGATGAATCCAGCAAGGGTACCCTGCTGAACAACGCATTCTTTGTTACTTGGGTTGTAGACTCGGATAGGCAGGGTCGTATCGTCGGCCTCAACTAGTACACGTGCCACTAATATTCCTTTCCGAGCTAGTTCATTGTGCGCAGGCTCAATCAGACCAAGGCCTGTCCTGACCTTGCTAGACCTCACGTGACCTGAAATTAGTGCCTCGTGTCCAGCAGGTATTCTGGTAGTTTCCAAAACTACTACCCTCGCACAGAACGATGTTCCTTGTCCGTTGGTGCATCTGATTCTCTCGCCCTTCAGGTTCAATTCCTTGGACTTCAAATCTAAACCTGTCTGGTTTTGAAGGAGGAAATCCATACCGAGTATTCCATCAATTTGGCCAGTGTTACCGAAAACAACTTGCAATGACGAGATACAAGCCCCAATTCGAAGCTCGATCCAACCACTTCCTAGTGTTGAAAGCTCACTACCATCTGCATTCCGAACTCCTGAGATGTTGGTATTCAAATGTGGCCTTTTTACTCTAGAATACGGTGATACAGCGTGGACGACAATATCGTGTCGGTAGCACCAGTGTCTACCAGTAGCATAGTCTTGATACCCCGTACTTCCACTTCAACGAAAAGGCCACTGCGAGCCACGTCGGGTCGTGTTCGAACAGTTGGTTGTATCTCTGGGACTGTTGGCAACTCATTCATTGTTTCACGGTATTTGTTGGCCCCTAATTCTGATCCAGCCTCCTCTCGGGCCTCTGAGTCGGCTGATCCTCGTTTCCCGAATTTTTGACCTGTTCTTCCTTCAGCTTGTTTCTTGTCTTTTGCGGGCAGTCTCGTTGGAAATGCCCTTTTTCATGGCACTTAAAGCACCTCCGATCTGTTCTTGGTGTGCTCCATCCCGGCTGTCCTGTCCACTCCCTGTTTGCTTGTGGTTTGGACTCTAGTCTTTCTCTGATCCACTTCAGTTCCTGTCTCAGCTCGACTATCTCTGTCAATGAGTTCCTTTCCAGGACTCTGGATTATTTATATCTCCTTCCAGTTCTTTGTTCCTCCAATATTTAGAAATTGTCGGTAGCCAGTGCAGCCTGAATGGCTTCGTCCAGTGAAGTAGGCTTGGAACGGAAGACTCCCTCGCTGACAGACTGATCCTCGATTGCTTCCGTAAAATGGGTTCTCGCAAGACGATCCTGTGCTTCCTCTAGTAATTCAGGATAGGCGAGCATGGACAATTATCTTACCGCTTGGCCCAACTCCTGAATTGTCTCTCTTGGCCCTTGACGGCGGTATCGCAGTTCAAGTAGATAATTTTCGGCTAGCTGTCCGGGACCGAAACGCTTTTCTAGAAGGCCCACCAGTTCGTGATATGAAAAGCCTGATGTTTCACTGATCTTCCCGCCGAGGGTTTTCAGGGCAGGCCCCCTAAGGCTGGCAACGAAGAATACTTTCGCCTGGGCATCATCCCAAGCATTTGCCATTCGACATGCTTCAAAATGGCCGATATATTCATTCCAAGGAGTTTTCCCATCGAATCTGTCCGGAATTATATTAGGTTTTGAAGGTGTTGTGTGTGCGAAGTGTGGTTCGTCAAGTTTTCTTTCTTGTGCAACTACTCTTGTTGCATCAGAAACCTGTCTTTCCATGTGGTGAGGTTTTTCTCCTTGACGTGGTTGCGGTCGTCTGCTATGTGCCGGCATCCTTAAACCTGTCGATGTCTTTTTCCACTCACGAGAAGAAACGGCAGGTCCTCGGTGATGTTCAAACATCGGTGAGATAAGTCTCTCATCCGCTAGGACACCGTCGTCAAATATGCTCGCAGTACGTGTCCGTTCTCGTTCACGTACCCTCGGAAATTCGACGGTTGATTGCTCCAATTCCAATCGTTCCAGCTTAGGTGAAGAGGCGCCTGCAGGTGGCGTGTAGTTGAAGAGGCGCCTGCAGGTGGCGTGTAGTTGAAGAGGCGCCTGCAGGTGGCGTGTAGGTGAAGAGGCGTCTGCAGGTGGCATGTAGGTGAAGAGGCGTCTGCAGGAGGCGTGTAGGTGAAGAGGCGCCTGCAGGTGGCGTGTAGGTGAAGAGGCGCCTGCAGGTGGTGTGTAGTTGAAGAGGCGCCTGGAGGTGGCGTGTAGGTGAAGAGGCGCCTGCAGGTGGCGTGTAGGTGAAAGAGGCGCCTGCAGGAGGCGTGTAGGTGAAGAGGCGCCTGCAGGTGGCGTGTAGGTGAAGAGGCGTCTGCAGGAGGCGTGTAGGTGAAGAGGCGCCTGCAGGTGGCGTGTAGGTGAAGAGGCGTCTGCAGGTGGCGTGTAGGTGAAGAGGCGCCTGCAGGTGGCGTGTAGGTGAAGAGGCGTCTGCAGGAGGCGTGTAGGTGAAGAGGCGCCTGCAGGTGGCGTGTAGGTGAAGAGGCGTCTGAAGGAGGCGTGTAGGTGAAGAGGCGCCTGCAGGTGGCGTGTAGGTGAAGAGGCGCCTGGAGGTGGCGTGTAGGTGAAGAGGCGCCTGCAGGTGGCGTGTAGGTGAAGAGGCGCCTGCAGGTGACATATTGGTGAAGTGACTCCAGGCGAGCCTCACGGGAATACGTCTAATACGATGTAGAGGTGAAGACACCTTTGCGTACTACGTAGGTGACTAGGCTTTACGGCGACTTGTAGTTAACGCAGTAGATTGCACATGTCGGTGACGGCGCCTTTAGGCGTCGTGTAAATGAAGTGAATAACGAAATTTGAGTAAGATCGGAAAATCTTGCAAACGATATGAACTAATACAATCAAAATCCCTCAATATGCCTGACAGATCCCACCGCTGCCACCAAATGTAACACAACCGGGACCGTTGTGTATCGATGTCGGGACTCTCCTGTCTTGGCATACAAAGGACTCAATTCTCTCTCATATCTCACCGCATTCGTACGTACCAGAAATCACAAATAAACACACCGGTTATTGCCACGGTAATTAAATTGTATATGGCACAAGCATTTTACTTGCCTTTATTCTCGGAGATGAACGAATAAAACGGAGGAAAGCATATCACGGAGTTGCCCACGACCCTTCACAATCCCACCAACTGCTCGTATACGGACTAACCACACACTGTCCTTACCCGGCCGTGGCTAGAACGCAACTGCCCATTTGTCACTTCCCGTACAGACTCTTATTCATACCGCGCGCGTGTAAACGCACGCCCCGTCCGTACCCATACATTCTAAGACAACGTGCGTACACGCACTATCATGACACCACTTTGTTACAATATATATATGAAAACATAGCCTACATAATATCATGCATATTACCATCACGAAATATGGAAATATACATGATTATATCATACATTCGAGCTATACGATATGAATATATACACACACATATGAACTTTTTGATATCCTTTTCTTATTTACACAGTCATATTCGCACAGCCATACATTTTTGTTCTTGTCCTTCGTGATATGGTGAAATATAGACAAAAGGAAAATGGAAAAAAAGTAAAATGAAAAGGAATAAGGAGAAAAGATCTTTGTACTTTGTGTCTTTGAATACGTCAAGGAATTAAACTGAGAGGCCTTGTTTTCATTTGTACTGAAGTTGAGTTTTTATTCTCCATTCCTCATGTTAATCATAGTTTCATGTATACCACATAATATTCACGTTAACTAATTTTCATTTGCCATGTAATAAAATAAAAAAACACGAACAATCATTGTGCATTAATATATGAATAAATATGCATATCATATACATATATAATATCAAATATATATGCATAAAAAGAATATGCAGGCAAACAGACAGAGATATATAATATATATATATCTCTGTCTGTCCCCTTCTCTATAATTATATTCATATTGAAAACTTTCGCCCTAATTCACGCAGAAAATCCGACGTAGCAGACGCTGGAGAAAGTGAGTGCGTGTGGGGCGAGTGGTTAGTCGACACCTTAATGGGGGTGGCCTGCAGCACCGTGCGTGGAGGGACATCATGTTCACATAATTTCACGCGTAGTGTGTTGTGTGTAGGCGGCAGAAATCGGGTTAAATCTACAGTTGAGATATAATCTAGGACCTTATCATTCCTTAACAACATTATTTCAGTTGATTACCTGTGCACAACACGTGTATATAAGCACCCGATTGCAGACAGCAGGTGGCAAGCGACCGTTGCAACTACTTACATTATTACCACCTCCGAAGAAAATGCACCAGTCCGACTAGAGCCATCATCGAAAAATGAGACGGAATGTGAAATATATTTGGTTGTTTTTGCTCCCAAACTTAACAGTTATATTGCTCATAAGGGTGCTACGTATCTAGATAATGTCTCACATACAACTGTATCTTGACATTGCATTGAAAATGATATTTGGCGAGAAACAAAAGCTTGAAATCACAGGAACTCACACTGCTGACGACGGCAGACAGTGAAGGTCAACGGCTCAAATTTTCGTTGGTAGTCTCGTCACGTGATAGCTCTGTGTGGATTGTACACGTTCCCTATGACAGCAATTGTGACTGGGTAGTCTAGCTTTACTGCTTATTTGCGTCAGGACTGCTCAACCAATGAACAAGATTCTTATATCACAAAAATGGGCAGAATCTCTACTTTCTAAAACCGTGCGCCCCAAGTTCGTGCGACTTTCCGTTCTCGAGATATCCCGTGTGGAAGAATTGCAAAACGGCAAAATATGCTCAAATTCGTCAAATTTGGACTGTTCGCCATAGACAAATCTACTCATAAGGTACTTTTCTGATCAAATTTGCGTCACGACTACAAATGTTACAATAATGATATATACACATAAATAATCCCTAAAGTGTCTACATTCAGAATCCGGGCGCCCCAAGTTTGCTTCTTAAATAGTTTAAAAGTTATGGCAGATTTTGTGGAAAAATGCGTCGATTTTTGACCCGTTTTACGTGTTGTAGCGTTCGCGCGGAAGCGCGGCTTCGCAGATGACCGAAAGTTTTCAATATGTAGAGAGAAGGGGAGAGAAGGAGAGGGGAGGAAGAGATTACTATTTAATATATTTAGGCATATAAGGTAAGTCATGCAAAAAGTACATTATGTAAATGCCTGAGGCTCCGGTGATGATTACTGTATTATGATCACCATATGCCGAGTTACGAATTAATTATTCTTCGAGAGGTATCGCTGTTCTGACGATTCGAATTTGATGAATGAGTAGGGTCTCCAATTCTTTGTTAAAAAAGATTTGAATAATATGCGCCTGACACAAATGACCAAACACCACCGCAGCCAGAGTCCATGACCTCGGAAAAAAAAGTTCTCTGCTTGCAGCATTTCTCAAAGGCAGGGGATGAAGACAGAGAGGGAGAGAGAGAGAGGGGGGGGGGGGGAGGGAGAGAAAAAGCAAACAAACGAAGAGACCCGGTGATCGTTCAGTGCGCTCAGGACCGTGCTGGTAATAATACGAATGGCCCCATGCGCTCCAACGCAAAAAAAAAAAAAAAAAAATCGTAACTTTCCGTGTTGTACACATTGCATTGCTTGATCCCAGGATAAACTTTGCCACTATGTAGTGACTGAATTATTTCGTCACCTCCATTAACATCATATCGAACCCCTGAGACAAAATTTACATACATTTCAGCTTCTGTCGTCATGTTTTTTAAAAATTTGCAGGATTGTTGCCGGTCGATTGAGCTGTTCATTGAATTAATTTGAAGAATGGAGTTAAACATTGTTGAAATAATGTTTTAAATAACATTAACATTCAAGTACAACATGAGATCAAACTGCAGCGCAATTACATACCGTCTGCCAGTGAACGAATTCTGAATTCAATGACTGCGTTCTTCAGGTCATAGAGGGAGAGGATACAGTGTTGAAAAATTTGAGATGGATTACAATGGATCTTACAACAGTTTGATGATGTGATTTCAAACAGGCTCATCGTCGTATACCTTTATGAGTGTTTTGTAGGAATGGAATACACATGGTCAATTTCATTAATTTTTTCTTCTGTTTGCAACTATTTCCAATTCAAGAATAATTGTCATTATTAAGGAAAAGGAAACTAAAACAAAACAACATAAAGGCATTTCATCCATATCAAAGGCATTATTTACCTTTAATTTTGCGGATGAAACCAAAACCCAGCATCAGTGGTTCAAAATAGTTCTGAAATGTGAATTAGGAATAGAACATACTAATGTAAAGATTTGAATCAGTATAATCGCTGTTAAGTACTGTTAAATATACAAAATGTGAACAACAGTTATTATAAAAATGCTTCCAGACTAAACGGTCTACAGTTATGGTTTAATGAGAAAAATAGTGATATCTCCATACATTTTATACTTTATTGCAAAAATGTTATATGGTAGGAAGATAGTGATACAACAGACCTACACATACGCATCAAAAGTATCTTGAACATTATCAAAATCACTGCTCCCAAAGGTAAACAGGACCTTTAAATACAAACACACGTAGTTATACCGTACAGAAAGGGAAACAACGATATGCCTTAAAATGTAGATTTTTAACACGGGCCGAGGAACGATTCTTTTTAGTGGAGAGAAGGGTCCGCCCCGGGGGTCAGCAGGCCCGTAGCCAGGACCTTCGGTACCAATACCAATGATGACACACACACACACACACACACACACACACACACACACACACAATTATATATATATATATATATATATATATATATATATGTTATATTCTTTGGACGACCGAACTACAAAAGTTGTATAAGAATTTGCGCGCGAAGCGCGCCGCAAATTGTGAATTTTGACTGTTTTAATGACGTTTTAGAGTCTCGAGGAAATTTGTATGTTTGTCTGTTGCATGCAATCGCGTTACGGTATTTCATCTAGGAAATAGTAAACACTCATTTTGCCAGGAAGTTGCAAAGTTTAATTGTGTTCGAGACTCTGCGCGCGTAGCGCGCCGCAAAATTGAGAATAGTGATTTTCCTGGCGTTGTTTTAACTTTTATTTTTTCTATTGTATACCCGCGTTAGCAGGCCTGAAGCCTGGTATGCGAGTTTGTCAAAAACGAAAATAAATAAGAAAATTTTTAAAACAAAATGAATTGTAAATGTAAACCATTTATATTTTGCCTCCTTGTGGTAGGACAACTGCATTTCCGAATTTTCAAATAATCATTTTAGATTTAATAATATTAAAGGTAGTAGATCCGATTCGCAAACATCTCCAGTATCAGTCAAATGTTGATATTCAAATCAGTTAAGCCTCTCTGTTTGCGCTCTTAAATTCCTTCACACCAGTACCCCTTTTGGTACCCTAAGACTTCGGAACGCGTGAACAGCTGGCTTGCTGTATTCCCCTTAGTGCTATACTGGCTGGTAATTCTAATTAATTCCAAATTTTCTTTGAATGTTAGTACTTGTATGTTCACTCTTTAGGTTTCCCGTATCTCCTCCGAGGACTCGCATGTCGAGTTGTTCTCTTTTCACCGTTATTCAAATCATACTACTACACTATTGTCAACATTGTTAAATCAACTGTTCATACATCTGCAGAATGTGGTTGTCTGTATAACACTATTAATGTATTGAGAAGATTCTGTTAGTGCACCAGGTATTTTTGCCTTTCATTTCTGTTTCTCCTTATTTTGGTCCTACGTTGCATCAGTGCTCCTCATCTTTACACTCTGTTCAGAATTTGGGACTTACGCTTAACAAGCTCGCTTTTAAGTAGGTTCCGTCATATTTCTTTAGCGTTATACTTAGAACCAAACGTACGATGATTGACCACTATATGTTTTTTATATTCTTACATTAATTTACTGTACATCCAAGCCGGATATTATGATTCACTATGTTTTTATTATATTTGATGTACATTCCTTCATTGAGAAGTATGAAAATAAATTGAAATTGAATTGAAATTGAAATGTCATATTAACCATCATGCTAAGAAGGTTTTCTTTGTGAAATTTGGAGGTCAGTGAAATTCAAAAATTAAACATCCGTTAGCCATTGGAAGAAGTTGAGTGCAAATTCAAACCTCAGGCTTAGTGCTCAGATGTTTTCCTATTTGATTTGATCTGTCTTACTGTGCACACTAAGATACATACTGGAATGGTTATTTCTTATTTATTAAATTATAGTAGCATATTTGGTTACTAGCTGTCTCTAGGCATTTTCGAATTTGGGCTGCAAAGAGATCCACTACATTCAAGTTAGAAGAGAGATAAGTTAATAATGATAAAATAAACAAACAAAAAAGAATGAGTTTCTTTTGTAATACTATCTGACAAACTTTTTACTTCACCATTTTACTTCATAGCTCAGCACTTTCCATTCTCTCTCATACCCTCTTACCCATTACATTTAAATGAAATACAACTAAAATGAGTTTGCGTGCCTGCATAATACTCTTTGGAAATTATAAGTGAAAATGTTCTTAGGTTTTGGCTCACTTTAAAATGAGAACCAATAGAACTGTCACAACATGATAAAATGTATAAGTACACTGTAAAAACATCGGTGTTAGATTTAACACCACGGGTGTTAAATCTAACACCGATCAAACTTCAATAAAGGACCACACCCACAGGTGTTAAAAATGCACTGTGATGGTGTTGAAAAGTGTTCACCTGACACTTCTTGGTGTTAATTTGACACTGTACCTGGTGTTATTTTGACACTGTACTGGTGTTAATTCAAAAATGACACCACATGGTGTTGATTTGATATTTGTTGGTGTTAATATCAATGGTTTAACACCCGTCCAGCTTCAATAAGGGACCACACCAGCTGGTGTTACTTTGGTGTAAATTTATTTTCACATTTTTTCAAAAATCTATTATTTTAATGTAAAATTCTTGATCGTCTTGTTTAAATTAAAAATCAACAAGAAGTGTAGTTACTAAGAAACTCTTCAAAAAACAGTTTAAAATTTGGAAATAACACCCGGAGGTGTTAATTTAACACCATAAATGAGCACCGAAAATTTAACACCAGCTCGGTGTTCACTATTTTACTCCGGACTTTTTGCAGTGTAATAATCAACAGTACATTTCCGAATTTGGCCTGCAAAGAAATCCGCTACCTGTAAGTTAGAAAAGAGATTAGTAAATAATGATAAAATAAACAACAAAAAAGAATGAGTTTCTACCGCCGTATCCAGAACAGAGCCTGAAACGGTGCAGGCTCAAGAAATCGTTTGTACTAATACGTCTTGAAGTACTGTGTGATACTGTTGACTCAGACTTCTACAAAGCTGTAAGTGAGAATTTTAACCCAATCCGGCTCATTACCTGTGTTTCTTATGAAAAATATGAATAAAGAATGTAAATTAAATAACGACGCGTCACAATGCAGTCTAACGCTCTCACATTAATACGCATGATGATCCTTGAATTTGGCAATATTTAGCTCTGAAAGAAGTGGTAATACACTCTGCAGGATTGTCAGATTAGACTAATCTGTTATAATGTGGACGAAAGACGATTCAAAAGGCATGATATCCATATCCGAAAATTGTGAATAACTTGAACTCTCCCACCTTCGTTTCACAGCACAAACACAATTGTTTGTTTACGCACACTCGTCCGTTAGTAGTATATACATGTACCCGTTCGCACCTCGTGGAGCAGTGGAGCTGTGGAGCGGTGGAGCTCCACAGCTAATGAATATTAATGAGCTCATGAATAGTAATGATCATGAATATGTATGAATATGTATTTATGTAAATGTACATGCATTATGTATGAGTGTGAGATATAATAGTCTGTGAATGGGTGTGGCAATAGCAATAATGAATTGTGGAGCAGTGGAGCTCTATGACCTAGCATATCATATTAGTGAGCTTAATTTATGAATATGTATGATTATGCAATTATGTTAACATTGTATAAACTATGCGTACGCGGTGGAGCTATGGAGTTGTGGAGTTGTGGAGCGGGAGTGACTCTCTTGCAACATGGCTAGTGTGGAGTGTATGTTGTGGAGTCTATGATTTTTTGCACGTATACAGTTGATGCGAATATAATTATGCAAATGCGTATAACAGTAAGGTGCGAAGAAATGAACATTATCAATAATAAATTGTGGAGCTGTGGAGCTTCAAGATGACCTAACGTATGAATATTAATGAGCTTAACAATGAATATGTATGATTATGTATTTATGTAAATACACATGAATTATGTATAAGCTGTGGAGCTATGGAGCTGTGGAGCTGTGGAGCTGTGGAGAGTGACTCTTTGCAACTGATGGTATGCCTGCGTGTGGAGTGTAACTTTGTTGTGGAGTCGTATGATTTTACACGATGATATGAAAGGGTAAATTAAATCAGCATCATATGCAAAGATTAAATGTATGACACAGATACGTTTAGCTTGTGAATGGGCGTGACAGTAACGCAAGTGGGCTTAAGTACATTTCATACTACTGTGGAGCTGTGGAGACTTACTTTTTTTTTTTGCAACGGATTGTATGGCTTACAGTGTGGAGTGCATATTGTGGAGTCTAGTTTTTTGTTTTTTGGGGGGTTTTTTTGCTATTTTTTTTGTGTGTGTGTGTTTGTTTGTTTGTTTTTTTTCTGGCACGATGATACGAAAGGTTGATACAAAGTAAATGCAAATGCATTATATACCGGTAACGTATGAAGGATTAAGCATCATCTACAGTGAATTGTGGAGTAGTGGAGCTCCAAGACGACTAATATATGAATACTGATATGCTTTATTCATGAATATGTAAATATATAAATTATGTTTGGGCTAAGGGGCTGTGGAGCTGTGAAGGGGTCTCTTTTTTTCCAATTGATTGTATGGCTGGTGTTGAGTGTATGTTGTGGAGTCGTATGATCTTGAGCGATGATACGAAAGGTTGATATGAATATAGCTATGCAAATTCGTAGGATAAGGATAAGTCATCACCAAAAGCGAATTATGGAGCAGCGGAGCTCCAACAAGATGACCTAGCATATGAATATTAATGTATGCAAATGCGTATCAATGATGTATGATTGTAAGATTAAGCACGCTCAGGTGAGACTTGTGGAGCTGTGGAGAGCGAGCCTCTTGAAATGATTTCTATGGTTATTGCGAAGTTAGGTTGTAGAGTCGTTTGCTTGCACGATAATACATACAGAAAATTTCATATCATTACCGGTATTCGTGTAAATGTGTAAACACGACGTAGGATCATAAGTCGTGAAGCAGTGAAGTTCCAAGATGATGCAAAATGTATGAATATTCATGAGTTGACATCGCATGAACTTGAGGGTTTATGTGGAGTTTATGGTGTGATGGGGTTGTACGCGTTTATATATGATGCAAGATTTTATATGAATTTGCATGACGTAATCTCATGGTGTGAATAAATGACATCAAAGGTGAGAATGGATTAGGATAGCAATATTCCTTTTTTCGTCGTTTCATCGTTTTATCGTTTCATCATTTCATCGTTTCATCTATTATTTCATCGTTTCATCATTTCATCGTTTCATCATTTCATCGTTTCATCGTTTCATCATTTCATCATTTCATCATTTCATCATTTCATCATTTCATCATTTCATCATTTCATCGTTTCATCATTTCATCGTTTCATCATTTCATCGTTTCATCATTCATCATTTCATCGTGTAATCATTTTGTCATTTCATCATTTCGTTAGTTCATCACGTTCATCATTTTATCGTACTAAATTGTGAAAGAGATTTAAGTCAGTTTTCTACACAATGTTGGAAAAGCAAACATGTTGAAACACAAACTTGTATATAGTGTTTACAAGTGTGAAGTAACAGATAGTGTTTTGAACAATAATTGCGGAGTCGTATGTTTACCCGATAATACGGAAATGTGATATCATTGAAGGTATATTCATGTTTAAATGTGTACACACGATTTTCGCAAGATAACGATCGAGTACCCACTGAGCAGTGGAGTTCCATCATGGTGGATGACGCATGAAAGAGTGCTCATAGATGCGACTGTGACATGTGGGTTCTTTATCATGGTCACGACATCGTACATTGACCCAATGAGGTTTATATGCATGGTGTGATCAATAACTTATCTATTTCTTAATATAACGAATAGGGGTTCAAACAACTCGAAGTCTTTCAAATATATTCGTGAAAGAATACGCGGGAAAAAAATTACAAGAACAAAAATGAGTGATTGATGTAATCGACGTTTTGATATTTCCCATGTTCATGATACAATTTCTTTCTTTTGTTTCACTCTAATTACAAGTCGCACCTAGCTTCAATAGTTTACAAAAAAATGTATCTTTTAATATCGTGTTATGTATAGTTGAACTTGATGAACAAAAAGATATTTCACAACAACATTTTGACATCGTAGTGTTTTCTCTCATGCATAACAAGCTGGTACTTGTATCTTGTACAATTTTCTCTCTCCCTCTCTCGTTGTCTTTCTTTCTTTCTCTCTCTCTCTCTCTCTCTCTCTCAAAAAAAAAAAGAAATCCGCAAATCACACGGTCATTAACATGCAATCATGATAATGATATTGAAGACGTAAAAATTATTTGTTGATTTTGTTTAAGAATGTGTTGTACAAATTTAAATTTGTTTTCGGTTCGTTAAAGTTCAGCATGTTGAATAAACAACAACAACAACAACAGAAGTCGCACACTAGTACATAGATTTAAACAAAATGGCTAAATGACGAATATGAGTACATTCTTGCCTTTAGAGGAACACGATTGAATTTTACTCTCTTAATCGTCCATACACGCATAATGTATACAGCTACGCAAGGAGAAAAAATAAACACATTTAGTCTTTCGGTATTATACACACTTAAAGGCTTTTTAACAAAAAAAAAGTTAGTACAAACTATTTACACATTGAATAGTAGAAATGTTGAAATGAAGAATATTGATAAATAAGTAACATATTTCGATGTCAATATTAATTTTGTCACAAATACAACTTAGAGAACCGTTAATCAAGAAAATGAACATTCGCTGACCATATGGCGTATATATTCGCTATATATACAACCGTCGAAGCTATGTATACTGTAGCTAAAGAACCTCCAAGGGAAAAGAAATACGCAAAACATAGTCATGAAATGGTAACACAAAAATATTAGTCTGGTTTTGCGCAGCATTATCGACTATTAAAAGAGAGACCCTGACCATGAACCGACAAACAGATTTCACCTGTTGAGACTCGTCTGCATGAGTCATAACTCTTACGTAAGAATGACCGATTGCGGAATTCCCCAGTCTAATGACGTCATTGTTAATTTAAGTATCGCTGGCGGGTGATTAGCAATAGCTTGTGTTATGCGGGCATAATATTCTTTGACAAAGAATGTATAGTGAATTAAGTATGTGCAGTAGACCAAAAGTCAGAAACAATCGCGTTCAACGGACTTGTTTTGTTTTGTATTGTTTTTCATCTTGTCATTTTCTAGTTTTGTTCTGTTGTTGTTGTTGTTTTCGCTGTTGAGACTGTGATTCTGCACGTAATTTAGTGCTGTGGAATAAAACGATATTTCATCACATCGAATGGAAAGCAAACGACAAAAGCGATTGATATCCTACAGAAACATCCAAAAATTTTAAGGTATACTCGTTCAAGTTTAAATATAAACTCATAACATTTGCCCACTTTCCGTCAAGGACTTTCAGTGAA
>NW_027273445.1:0-12982 GCF_040938485.1 Diadema antillarum | reverse complement strand
AAAGCCTACAACCCCCGCAGCTTTTGCCGTGTCTACACCATGGACAAGCAACCTCTTAACACGGCCGAACAGAAGGACATGACAGAGTTCTTCACGGACCTCATCAGCAAGATGGAGGAGATTACTCCCAAGCTGGTGAGTTAAGTAGCCAGTTTACTGGTAGTGTTTACTATGCAGTGATAAAAGGCATGGTCTTTTTTTTCTTCTCCAAACTAGCCCCTTGAAAGGACATAGTATGTACATATAAAGTGTATGTATTATTGTCAATTTTATGTATTCATTTCATTTCTGCAAATTGTATGACAAGAAACATTTTATATTATGGGATGGAGACAGTTTTATTCCAATTCTCTGCAGGCCTGTTGCATACGACTGTTTGTCTATGGGTCTAGAAAGAAACATCAAATCCAACAATATCGTCATAGATACTAAACATCAGTTTCAAGAACAATAAGACATGACATAATTATTACTGGTAGATAAACAAATGCAGTTACAGTAAAGGGGAATAATGATATACCCCAGGTACTGCACCTCTTATCTGCATTAATATCAGAATTATGTTGCTGTGATGGAAAAAAAAATCAGTTTATGATCTCCTTTGCTATATGATGTCATGTATTTATTTAGCTCTAAGCAAGTCAACAATAGCATGACCACTTCCTACTAAAGTGAAACTGGGAGTTTCAAACTTCAGATGTAAGAGTGGGTGCTGTCATAGATTGAGACTTACTTCAATCAATATTTGGATCACATTGCATGTTTAGAAAAATGTACTGGTAGGCTGTAGGTGATGGATCATTGATAGTCACATCCATGTTGTGATCATTGTAGATCTTCACACATCTATCCTTGAGTCCTTTTTTTCCTGTAATCCATAATTTATGATACTGGGGACTCTGTCAATTGAGTCATGTATACTATTTTGTCAACAGAGGTGCATGTAAATATTCCCAGTTTATGTTAATGCAAATATGTCATTCATGTTATGTTTGGAAACAAATATTTCTCATTTATTCTTGTGTTGTTCATAATTATTTTCTTTTGCAGAAAGAAACAGTCAGCACTTTGTTCAAGGGAGAGCTTACTAATAACGTGGTGTCACTTGTAAGTAATCACTTTCACCAGGATGTATGGATTTTTTTTTTCCTCCATGACATTTTACTATTAAAAAAAAAAAAATGAGTGTATGTATGCCTTCTTGCATGTATTTTCAGGTGTTTGTTCATGTCAACATTTGTTAATTCCTTCAGAGAAAATTGCCACTATTTTGAATGAAGGTTTTTGTGAAAACCTGTCCTTATCAGTGAATATTTGTTTTCATCAAATGAGTGCTAGTACTTCTTTAACAACAGGCTGGTTTATTCAACTTTGTCGCTATATTTCTCTGGTGACATGGTATGGAGCTGTCCTGTTGACCCATTTCTACCAATTACATTACGTGGAATATGGTTTGAGCGCATTTCTCACTGCTCTATCTAACAAGCTGCCAGCAAACCTATTACTTGTCAGGAAAATTTTCTAGCATTTAAGTGTATCTGTACACAGAAATTTAGTTTCTGACATTGTAGGTTATTGTACTGGTAATATCCCTATCAAATATAAGAGTGCAACATTACTCTCATACTGAGATATAGCAATATATAAAGAGACATAGAGCAATCTCTAAAATGCCAAAAAATTACATGCGCCTTGATCTAAGAGTAGTTGTTTGGCGTTATCGACTGCATTCGATTGCGTAGTTTGATAATTTTCTGTACGATCAGTGTACTACAATACTCTCAAAACATGCAAACGCACGCAAATGTCCATGTATGCAGTTAGGTTGGTGCTGCTGTGCCGGGCCACTGACCAGGCAGCTGCGGCAGCATCTACTCGTGCGGATGCATAATATGGCTCGATGAGGCGATACTGATAGACAGTATTCGATATATCTGTGTGCAGATGGAGGCGAACGAAGGAAATGTGCACACACCGATGGTCTACGTGTGGCTACTATTTCAGATCTGGCTACTATTGCAGTACGCACTAGTCCGTGCTGATTCATTAGAATTAATATTTCACAGTTTTGGACATTTTTTGTGATGGGATAGAATTTTCTCTAGAGTTCTTAGGACATGCTCTCACACCTCTCAAATTTTAGAGGAGAGATTCCTTTAAGGTTTGTTTGCAATTTTTGTGTTTCAGCAAAATGGTCTGTCCTGTAATAATCTTGTACATGAAAGAATTTTCATCGCACCAAGAACAGCTTGATGTTCTCTCCAAGACTACTATACTGTTGTAAACAATGGCAGCCTGTTGGATGTCTCTCAATTGTTTTATGGCTACTGTAATACCTGACTCCTTGTTTCCACTCAGGACTGCCCTCATGTAAGCCAGACGACGGAAGAGTTCTTCACAGTCAGATGTCAGGTCGCCGACATGAAGAATCTTTATGTAAGTGTGAGGACAGCAGACTCCATTCTGTTGCAATGGACACGTCAGCATTGTCTGTAGAGTGGGCTGTTTGTGTACAAAGTCTGTATCTATTTGTGTGCTGTATAAAAAGGTTGTGTGCCAGGGATTCAGCAGCCCTCATGTAATGAGTCTGCTTCTGCCAGTACTATTTAGATTGTGAGATATCTATTGGAAAAATTTTTTTGAATATTCTTTGATCATTGCTTTAGGGGATAAAGTGGTGATAAAAGAACATATTGAAATTGGAAATTTATGGCTCGTCATCTTGACAATGTCTTGCACTCATCGGCTACTTCAACTGATTTGTTGTCGAGCCCACCAGAGGTGCGGGGAGACTAAGAGATCGCCTGCGGCGTCTGTCAGTCCGTCGGTCGTCCGTCCGTATGCTACAAAAACTTGAATATCTCTCTACTGAGGACTTTAATTTCAATTAAACTTGGAGGGAAGAGTGGTTATACAAAGTTACACAATTTACCATACATGAAGGTCACCTCAAGGTCAAAGGTCACAGGCAGGGGTCAATGAACTTTAGGGCCCAATGTTAAGTTTTTACGGCGTGTTTCAATTATGGCTCATAACTTTTGATGTATATGTCCGTTTGTGACCAAACTTGGATGGTAGATGTCCCTTGGGAATTTGAAGGTCACCACGAGGTCAAAGGTCACGGACAGGGGTCAACGAACTTTTAGGGCGCAATGTTAAGTTGTTACGGCGCGTTTTGATTATGGCTCAAAACTTTTGATCCATATGTCTATTTGTGACCAAACTGATGGTAGGTGTCCCTTGGGGAGATGAAGTTCATCACAAGGTCAAAGGTCACAGACAGGGGTCAACAAACTTTTAGGGCCCAATGTTGAGATTTTATGGCGCATTTCCATTATGGCTCATAACTTTTGATCCCTATGTCCATTTGTGACCAAACTTGGCTGGTAAATGTCCCTTGGGGAGTTGAAGGTCGCCACAAGGTCAAAAGGTCATAGGTGGGGGGTCAATGAAATTCTGGGATTTAGAAAAGCATTAATTTCTTCTACGCGAATGGGCGAGACACATTTTGGCACTTGCCTTGTATGATGCTGCTCATGTATGTGAGCGACGAAATCACAAACTTTTAATCAATTTCTTGCTTGCAATAAAGGAAGAGGAAACATTGCAACTACCGTAGAATGAACTTTTTGTTCTGATATTGACATGTTTAACCCAGGAATACATGGACATTCCTTTCATTTGTTACACTTCCAAAAACTATGTCCATACTATTGGCAAAGTTCATTGTTTAAGGTGTTCATAGTATTCTTATGTAGTTGTGCCTAGAGGGTTAATGCTCCACTATTCATTCTACACACTCTACCATCAGGAATCCCTGGATGAGGTGACGGTCAAGGATACACTAGAAGGTGACAACATGTACACATGCTCCAGTGCGGGAAGAAAGTCAGAGCTGAGAAGAGGTGAGTGTGAAGCCCTGAACAGTGATCTAACAATACTCGTGTGATGTTTGCACAATCCCCATGAGATTTTTCTGTCTGTCAGTTGCTGCTCAATATCACACAGGATCCTTTACTTGAAGAACACCCAGTGTAAATTTCTGTGAATAAACAACAGAATGAAGGCGTAACATTATTTCTTTATAATGGATACAGATGAAAATATAATCATTTGACCTGCACTTCCATGTCTACAAAGAGAGCAACTCTATCTTGCCACTCTCATAGAGGCCTTTCTGTAATTGTTGACCTATAAGTGAATGGGTATGAAACAAACACATTTGCCTCTCAGAATCATAGCTATAGAGAGGGAGCTACATTTCACTGAAGTAGAATGACAGTATAATACATGTAAGT
Source organism: Diadema antillarum (assembly GCF_040938485.1). NCBI lineage: Eukaryota > Metazoa > Echinodermata > Echinoidea > Diadematoida > Diadematidae > Diadema > Diadema antillarum. The sequence goes on along the minus strand of NW_027273445.1, from coordinate 8,684 downwards.
GTCATGCTAGCTTTAGTAGACCTAGGAGAGTACTGTCTTGGTGTATTCACAAACATGTTCTTATGTGCTGCTATGTGACTCTATGCTCAGGGCCTGCTTCAAGACATTACCCAAGATCCTGTCCTTCAACACCATGCGCTACACCTTCAACATGGTCACCATGATGAAGGAGAAGGTCAACACTCACTTTTCATTCCCAAGACAACTGGACATGTCCGGCTACACCGAGGAGATGCTAATCAACAAGGGTCGGGGAACGGGTGAGCAGAATCTGACAAGATGAATCCTTTGAAATATAAGACAACCAGAAGCACTCTCAGTTAAACATGAGGAAATGATACTGTGTGTCTGTAGTTTTGAGTCTGCATGTTTTCACTTGAATTTGAGTTGATTTGAATTTAAAGTGTGTAATACAGAAATCTATTTCACATTTTGTGACATACTGAACAACATCTGACACTGTTATATATAAGTGCATTTTTTTTTCCAAGTTAGGTAAGGTACAGTACATTCTTATTTCTATTGTGAATTGGACTTCTGGTCAATTAGGTGCAACTTTACTGTGTGGTTTTTTGTCCCCGCCGAACGAGTTCGAGCAGGGGACTATGAAACGGGCTCCGTACGTGTGTGTGTCCGTGTGTCCGTCCGTCCGTCTGTCCGTCCGTCCGTCCGTGTGTCCGTGTGTGCGTCCGTGTGTGATCAAAATCTTCAATTTGCTACTTCTCTGTCATTTATGAGCCAATTTTGATTCTGTTTGCTTTATATGATAGCACTACATGGGAGCTTTGAAACTTCTACACAGAATTTCAGTCGTGACCTTTGACCTTGACCTTTGACCTATATTGTACATTTTGCTACAAAATGCTACTCCTTCGCCATTTCTAACCCGATTTCGATTCCGTTTGCTTTATGTGATGGCACTAGGTGAGGGCTTCAAAACTTCTACACAGAATTTTGACCTTTGACTTCTTTGACCTTTGACCTTGATTTTTGACCTATATTGTGCATTTTGCTACAGAATGCTACTCCTTCGCCATTTCTAACCCGATTTCGATTCCGTTTGCTTTATGTGATAGGCACTAGGTGAGGGCTTCAAAACTTCTACACAGATTTTGACCTTTGTCTTCTTTGACCTTTGACCTTGATTTTTTACCTATATTGTACATTTGCTACAAAATGCTACTCCTTCGCCATTTCTAACCCGATTTCGATTCCATTTGCTTTATGTGATGGCACTAGGTGAGGGCTTCAAAACTTCTACACAGAATTTTGACCTTTGACTTCTTTGACCTTTGACCTTGATTTTTTACCTATATTGCACATTTTGTTACAAAATGCTACTTCCGGCGGGGACATATGTTACGCACCGCGTAATTTCTACTTTTCCTTGTTTATTATCAGTCCAGTTTGATTCTGCTTGTTAGCTGCAGATCCAACTACATTTTCTTAGTATTGGCATGTCTTTGTATGAGTTCAGTTTACAGGCAATATACACACAAAACTCCCAAATATTTGTTTGTCTATAACAAAGAAAAAGTGCTGGAAATGCCAGAAATGTAGTAACTGGGCAGGAAAATAAAAGACATGTATATTACCACTCGGCAATTTGCAATGCATGAGAAAATAATTCCATGCATGCTTGTGTATGCATTTGCCGTATACTGCATGGAATTATTGTAAGTGGCGAAAACAAAGTATTTAGTAGTATCCATAGGAACCAGTGGAAAAGTAGTTGGCTGTAGGGTGACTGGAATTTGCAATGAGTATACGTGTGTTCTGTACATTATTTGTGACTTGCTGATTTAATTCATGCTGCTGAAAGTCCTGGTTGGCATACTTCTCTTGTTTATCTATGAAAGGAAGACTATAGCATTAAGCAATCCAGGTGGTGTGTCATCGATATTGGTCCCTGTTGTATGTCCTGATGATTCTTGTTCTGGGTTACAAATAATTTTCCTTTTTATCACCAAAGCAGTGAATACTGCACTGGATTCAAAGTGTCTTTAAAGATGCAGAAGTGTATTTGAATTGTGTTTGCAATTTAGGCATGGTGGATGACTTTGTATACTTGCTTGTGACAACATTTATCATAGTACACTGTATACTGCTCTGCACATGCTGTATTCAACCTGGTGTCAAAAGTTTAAATGGCAGTCATTCAACGTTGACATACTGTATAAGCTGTTATTTTCGCTACAGATATTTTCGCGAATGAGGAGATCATAGACATTTTCGCGAGGTATTGTTTTCACGAATTGACACCAACGCTAACATTAATGCACTATTACCCAAGCGCCTTAGACATATTCTCGTGTTGTTAAATACGTGATCCATCTGTGATTCACAAAAATTAAACCCTCGCGAAAATAACAGCTTATACAGTACAAGTGTTTATTCTTTGACGCACAATGCCTTGTAATTGAATTGTAAAACATTTGAACATGAAAAACAAAATTATGGTAAAATCAGAAGCACTACCAAATGGTGATTTTCTTTGTAAATCAAGCCGCAGAACAGACTGCATGCTTTGATTCTTTGTCCTACCCAGTAATTCAAAGAAAAGGAAGGCATGCAAGACCATGCAAATGGTCTTGAATGGCCATTTAAATGGCTATTTAAATGGTCATTTAAACAGTCAGTGGTTTGTGTAACCAATATCATGTCTTGGGTAAATCATGACAGATTTAGTTTAGACCAGAACAAAAAAAAAAACCACAGATTGTGTGTGTGTCTTTTTTAAAATTGTGATAAATACAGCTGTATAGTGAGCGTTCAGATCAAAGATAATAGATAACAAGATACGAAGGCGCGTGATAAAAATGGACACAAAATGGCTACCCTACATGACGATACAAAAGAGAGCTAAGTACAAACTCAGTACACCTAGAAACATTTATTTCCAAAGGTAGTGGTATTTTTATTATCTTAAAAAGATTAAAAATTATAGCCGTAGCTTTTTTCCGATGAAGGGGATTATTTTGAAGAACGAGATTTTAGAGTAATAAGGATTATTTCGTGGAGGTAAAAATTTGGCAACAACATGATCTCACAATCAAAACGCTTGATAAACAACAACAAAATCTTCAAAGACAGCGCGTCTCAGGCAAAGACACACATCACCTGAGATGCGCTGTCCCTGAAGCCGCTGCAAGTGCTGCTTTTTATCAAGCGTCAAGGCAGCGCGTCTCAGTTGATGCGCATAATACGCTTGAGGACCGCGCGCTGTCCATTTGTTTTGTACAGGATTAGCGCGCACTTTCCTGTCTTATTAGTTAAGCGTCTTTGGTTCAGATGAAGATGTACCATGTTACTGTTCATGGTCTTTGCATGGTAGAACACTGCTCTTAGCAGTCTAATGCTATTCCCACCAGTGACCAAGGACTCGCCCCAAAATACCAGTGTCTAGAGAATTCACCTAAATTTGTTTCATTACTCTTTTTTTCTTTTTTTTTGACAGCAAAGTGCCCATCATGTACAACAAAAATGTTGCTAAAAAGAGAAGAATTCTGATAACAGTTCAGGTACCAATTATTATAATGCCTTTTATCCTTACATCTGACACTTGCATTAACATAAAAAGGGACATGTCAATGAGATGTGCATGTCTTCTTTCACACCATGTACTTTATGATTTTAGAGCATGTCACCTTGAATATTTGTATGTAGGTATCGTAATTTGTGACATGATGTCCCGCTTTAAGTCCATGTCGTGGATCATGATTTTTTCCCCCTGGATTTTGTTACTCCTCAACAACAACAACAAAAAAGAAAGTTACATGTATATATAGTAGACACACATACATGTGAGATTCATTGACTTTTTATTTGATCTCTTCATCTTGAAATCATATGAAAACTTAATTGATGTAAAATGCTTGCTTCTCAGTCATTTCTGTCACTACCTTTTAACATACCTGTTTGCTTCCTTTCTTGCACATTCTGCAGTATCTCTCTCTCCATTCTTCCCTCACATCCTGTCTCTTTTTCCTGCTTTTTGCTATTGAAAGCTTGATATTTCTGTTTTAGTTTAGTCTGTGTACAGCAAGGAAAGGCCACTTCCTTGTTAACAATGAGCTGTATATACTGAAATGTATTCACTTTTTCTATTCCACTGTATATAGTCTATACACATTGTGAATACTTGCAAAAAAAATTCAAGAAAACATGCACTTTGAAGAATAATTTTTTTGGTACAAATTTTGTAGGAAAAAATAATGAAAAAAAAAATCTGATACGGTACCACCAGATATATGTCTAATCATACTATTAGTTGTATGACTTAAGAACATTGCAAAAGTTAAAACACTGTTTTACATATTATGGAGTTTGTCATTCAGGTGCCACTGAAAATTCTTGTTTTCTTTATGTGAGGAAAATTATCTCTCTGTACATTGCAGAATTCTTACAGCTCCTCTTGTATGTGCAGTAATAAATATGCTTTCAGATATAAAACCCAAAATATGGTTTGTCAGCACAATGTTAGTGATTTAGTAAACATGATCAGGTGGAATGTGAAACATTTTGTCACATTTGTCCATGTGCAGAGTATTTTATATGCTTACTCCACATGAAAAAAATTAACTGATCGTTAACAACAGGCCGAACAATGTGTGGTGTCTTTGAACGAGAAGTCTTTGTGTGCTGCTCCAGTTGTCTTCATGTAGGTACATTTTACAAGCTGGAGGGTGCACCATCCATGTGAAATGGTGTGCTTCTTGTCAGTTTATGACATAGAAACACTGACTTCCCCCTGAGCAGGCCCTGCTTTATGAAGACCCAGTACAGTGGGGATACCATGTAATGGGAAGGCTGGCCCGGCTCGGATATTTAAGATTCAAGAATACCGATAAGCATATTTATGCTTCAATGCACATATTTGCTGACACGTTGCCGACGGGCGCCATTCCTAGCTTTATGTTTCCCCATACTACCAGGTCTTTGATTTATGTTTAGTTTCTATTAACTGCAGTGTCCATGTAGTCAACATTTTGAGTAGAAAAAACTCTGGTCTGTAAGGATGCAGTGAGGTGATGGTGTTCAGATACTTCAGCTCTCTCTTTTGCACAGGAAGACACTGAGGCACGAATTTAACAACAGTATTATAGTACAGCTGTACAAGTGTATGATACTAAGTATATAGTACACAGATAGATGAAGTGATATTCTGGTACATTGTATTTCTTTGAGCCTTGTCAAATGTGGACTTGAGATACAAGAAATAGGATTTTCCAAACCTACCGATACATTGAGACAGAAAAAGCAAACAAACAAACTTGGTTGTACAACTGCAATAACCAGTTTTCTCCATAGTAAAGATCTTTGTTCATTTACATTTTTCTAAATCTTTGAATAGTAATGTAAAGTAATTACCTGTTTGTGGGACAATGCAAGTAAATCTCCCTGTGTATGTATTGGCTTAGGTCTTGCCATTTTTGCTCAGCCCATTCCAATCATGTAATTAGTGTTGTCTTGGTTTGATTGTCTTCTGTTATGTTTCATATGATATCACACTTGTTAGTTTGCAGGTTTCTGTGATACAGTGGCACAAGGCTTTTAAAACTTCAGTTTGTAGGAAATAAAATGTACATTTGGAATGTGTACAAAGTGTTTTTGGGAAAAAAAATTGTCAAGAGTGATTATTAGAATACATGTACTCTTGTATATTTTTCATCTTGTGCAATCGTTTCACATTATATCTTGCTGGCAGTCACTCACACACACACACACACACACACACACACACACACCCCAGCTGTGAGATGGCAAAACAACACATCTACATGCAAGCTCTCGAGTTTAAAGTTTTGCAAACATACAGCTGTTTTGTTTTTGTTTAATACTTCATATCTTATCTTAAAAGGACCAACAGCATTAAAAAAAAAAATGTATTGAATGCAAATTGATTCAAGACTCCTATTTATGGAATGACTTGTATAAATCAAAACATATTACGTTGTTTTACCACATGAACCCAAGCTATTGTTACGGCAAAACAATGCAAGTCTTGATGAATAGTGCGCATACATGTCCCACGTCATTGAATGCGTGGTTCTGCATGCAGCAAATGATCGCGCACCATAATACTGTGCAAACATTTATATGGCAAAACAAAATATTGCATGTAGATTTATTATGTTGTTTTGCTAAGTTCTTGACTGATGAGTGTTTAGAAGGGGCAAGCGTGTATCGCCACTTACATTGTTTTGCCAACAAAATTCTAAACATTTCCACTGGAAGGGGGCATCATATCTCGGTAATCGGATGTGTTCTGATTTCGCAATTTTGTGTTAGATTACACTAAAACTGAAATATGTATGTGACCAAGTCAATTTCCCTAAATTTTTGTCATACCTGAACACTTGTATGTTGTTTCGCCATCTCTCGGCCAACACACACACACACACACACACACACACACACACACACACACACACACACACACACACACACACATCCATATACAAACGTACTGAAATGTAGTCTCTACATTGGTAAAGTAAAGGTTTCTCTCACAGAAATGACTATGTGGGATTTGATGTAAGCTTTGAATAATATGACATTTATTCAGCTTATTACTTGTACTGGGGAAATCTGATATTATACAAACTGATAAATATTAACATTTTTTGAATGTTACTAAGAAATTTCCACAGCCCAGATTTTCCTTTCATACAAGTCAATGTACAACACTACTTCTACAATAATAACTGCTGTAATATGATATGAATTGTGTTACTCCCAAACAGCTAAAAGATATACTGGTAGGTTATTGAACCTGTAATTGTAACAATTGAAAAAAGAAAATCATTTCCATTTCCTGCATGACCATAAAGAAGTTAGAATATCAAGTTTTGCCTAAATTTGCAACCTTACTTTAGCAAGTCTTAGCACAAAGCATGACCAACTGCTAAACAAGTGGTTCATAAAGCACACATATCATGTAACTTGCTAATTCCTATATCACAATATATTATTCTGGACTCTGTGTGTCCTCCATTTGGTACTTCATGTAATAGCTTTCATTCTTCACAGATTGCAGCAGTCATTTCAGTGCAGTCATTTTTGAAATAATACACAGTGTATCAATTATACTTGGATGCTCACTACACACACTACAGACTACAAACCTCAGAGTGCCTAATATGTACAATATATTAAAGCTTTTCTCCCATTGAAGCAGAGCTTAGATTAAGCGGTGGTTGGTATTGGCCCCTGCATAAACACCCCACATGACACCCAGTATGTGGACAAAGTATGCACAGATATTCAACCAAATGATACCCACACACGCGCTACAATACATTCAGAAACAAAACGAAGACAAAAATGACTAAGCAGTCTCATATTGTTTGAGCAAATGCATCACTGGTACAAACCTTCATTCATTTGATCCATAAAATAACCCTTTGCAGAGTTCACAGTTCATATTAAGTCACAATGCCTATGATCCTGCCAATGCTGAGACATACGCAGCACTCTTATTTAAAGGACAAGTCCACCTTCATATACATAAGGGATTGAGAGAATGCAGCAATATTAGTAGAACACATCAGTGAAAGTTCAAGGAAAATCGGACAATCTACCACCGGTATTCAAAAGTTATGAATTTTTAAAGTATCTGCCCAGTCACTGCTGGATGAGAAGACTACTACAGTGTATGATGTCACATGCGTACAACGATATAAGGAAAATAAAAAGAGAATTTCAAAAAACTTTTCTTTTTGAATAAAGTGCACATTCCTTCGACTTGTTACTGACATATGTTAAGGGTAATATTATTCCCCCTGCCTTCTGAAAGAGAGAAGTTGAGTGCTCTTTTGTTATGCAAGAAAAATGGAAATATGTTGAATTTTCTTTATTCTTTCTTTACATCGTTGTACACATGTGACATCACCAGCTATAGTAGTCTTTTCATCCAGCCATGACTGAGCAGAAACTTCAAAAATTCATAACTTGTGAACGGATTGTCGGATTTTCCCCAAACTTTCGCTGATGTGTTCTACTAATATTGCTGCATTTACTCAACCCACATGTCTATGAAGGTGAACTTGTCCTTTAACTTATACAAATGTATATGTTTTTATTACATCATGTATACATGCAATGCATGCAACTGAGTGACAACACATTTAATGTTTTCATTTTCGTTTTTCGATCATCTCTTTCTATTTCCGTCTGTCACAAGTACGAGTCCACACACACATTACATATACTCAAATACACACTGAATGAGCATATGGACAGCATGTGGGGAAGGTAACTCCACATTTGCACTGAGGTGCATGTATGAGTGGAAGCTAAGGGCACTTCATATAACTGCCAGCACAATGTCTTACTGCCCAACAGCAAATATTCAGACTATGCAATCAACAGAATCTATCTGAGATTGGATGAAAAATAACCCTTCTAGAAAAGAAATTACATCCATGTAATTTGAAGGATTCAGCTATTTCTTTTTAAAGCAGTGATGAGGATTAAAGGAAGTGGTTCAGCCAGAACAAGTCCTGATAAAGTGGTTTGTGGTTCAGATTAACTTTTTATGTGCCACGTTCGCACGTCCGACTCGGTCGACAGCGTGCCAAGGTCACATATTCTGCTAAAACGCACAAACCCATGCAAACTGATAGATAAATTGCCAAATAGTACAATGAAAGCATTTCTTGCAATTCAATTCCTGTCACAGG
>NW_027273444.1:0-7500 GCF_040938485.1 Diadema antillarum | reverse complement strand
GATAATGAGAAGCTCTTATGAAATATGAAAGAGCATGTAATTTTAAGAGGATTCAACGTTTATTTGATGAAAATTGGTTTTCAAATGACTGAGATATCCAAAAAAAGTGCTAATAATAAAAGGCGACATGCCACAACTTTATTAGGATCTCTTGTTTTACCTTGTTTTTGGATATCTCAGCCATTTCAAAACCGATTTTCATCAAATAAACTTTTGATACCCCTTAGAACTACATGCTCTTTGACATCTCATAGAATGGTTTCTGAATATCTCGCAAAACTTTAAAAGCTAAATCCTCACCTCGACCAGAACTGTACACACCCTTTAAACAAGGTTAGAGTTACGTCGTTTTGAGGTAAAACTCTTAAGTAGTTCTGAGAGATCCAGTTCGTTTCGGTATGCTCAACGCAACACACATCAACTCACCGCTTTAGCCTCAGCGTATCCGCTCTTAGGACTCCACATTTTGCCTTCTCCCATGAGGCCGAGGGCGAGGTGCGACAAAGGAGCCAAGTCTCCGCTGGCCCCAACAGTTCCCTTACAAGGGATGACAGACAGACAGGAAGCTGGGGGGGGGGGGGGGAGGGAGGGGGCAGATAAACAAACAAATAAATTGTAGAATTTCATTAGCCATCCACATCTCTCTTTTTCTCTTTCTCTGATTTCAGGCGAATAAACCATGGAGCTATACAGCACTGTAAGTCTATGTGTTAAGGGTCTTTTGGCATAAGGCCGACGTGTTATTGTGTTGCAGCTCCATTAAAAGACCACTTCAGCGGCTTTAGAAGAGCTCTTACGGAGCAATTAATTCTGGAAATTCAACTGCACGTAGACTATAGACATTCATAACCGACAAATCACGTGATAGAGGAAAAAGTTCAGAAAAAAGCCAGTTATTTCACATGGGTGTGAGTGCGTCGACATAAATGGTGAAGAGCGATATCATGACAATATGGCAATGTTAATACCTCTGATAACAGCAACATAGATGATATACCAGTATACTTATAGGGCAATTACTTAAAATAATATTGGTAAATATACAGGCCTATAACTTTCAGCACAGGACTATAGTATTAAACAGGTTACTCAGCTGACGAGAACCTCGCAACCACATTCCTATCAGCGAGATCAGGAAGTTATACTCGAGAACTGAATCGCATCGCCATTCGTTCTTTCCAAGAACTGTAAGGAACTGGAATTCTCTGTCGTAAGAAATTGTTTCAGCGCCATCTGTGGGATCATTCCGAAACCGACTAACGGTTGATCACAGTGGCTAGTTATTTTCTTCAAATTTTCTATGCGCTTGTAAATATCTGTAAATAAACTGTATTATGATGTAAATAGCACAGTCTGCAAGAATCTTCAGCCTATTGAAGGAGGCACACACACACACACACGCACAGATAAGTTGAAAGTCAACGTGTAAATTGAAATACGATTTATCCGAAGACGCATGAATGAAATGCACTTACTTTTCTTTCACGATGTCTACACGTGGCATAAGTTATGATTATTTGGTTTGTAAAGAGGTCACAATAATATTCATATTTTACATAGCCACCGTTATGACTAGCATGCACCACTTTTGTGTGTGTGTGTGCGGTTGCAATAACCAACTTCTCAACAATCAAGCTAATGTACTCATATGATTGTTTGCAAATTTCGGCAGAAAGTACTCTAAGTAACTAGCGTTTTCTGAAACCGATGAAACTGATTATAACTAATGTCTGTATCTTCAACTCTTATGAGTTCCATGGTAGGTATACTGCGCTTCATTATTAGCTTCTTGACAATCAAAGGTCATCTGAATAAGGTTTGTGACTTGGCACATCGGTTTTTGCTACTTCACGATATTCCCTAAAATCAGTATACGTTCCGACATGTATAATAAAAATGTCTAGCGGTGGGCTGAGGCCAGAAAAACTGTGTCATTGTGGCTTGGAAATGATATCTTTACAAGTCTTACAGGCCTCACAACCGTGTTCTTAGTTTAGCAGAAAAAAAAATGAGATTACAACTTCTTTTAGATTAAAGACTGTAAGACGTCTCAAACACTTCGTGATTTGGAGTATTAAAAATCAGTCTGCGATACTTACTGTGTTCAGCAAATCATCGAGCAACAAACTTGTGCTACAGAAAGCTACGAGGAAATCCGATAGAGCCAGACTGAAGATAAAGATGTTCTGAGACTTTCTGAGGGCGGGAATGGCAAGGAGGGCAAACAGTGTGAGAAAATTGCCCAACAACGCTAGGAAGTGTAAGGCCACCGCTATCCCATAAAGAATTGAAGTTCGCAGGTGCAAGGAGGTTGGAACCCAGTCAACAGTGTAGTTCCCATCTTGATCCATGTTTGGAAACCTACCTTGGTTGATGTGTAGATAGTATACCAGTGACTCTGGGAGCGAAGCCTTGTGTTATACGCAGGTTTAAGCCGAGGCATTTACCTTTATAACGCTACAAGTCCTGCCTTTCTACACATGAATTTCAAGGCATATGGCAAGGTGATTGAGAGTTGCCTTGGCTTTTTTTTTCTTCGATCGATGCGCGCGCAAGCTAACAGTACTTTGTTCCATAGATACAAAACAAGGTAAACGTATCTCTCGAAAAGTAATGGTGCAAATGCGCAGAAAAAAAAAGTAGGTTGAGGAGTTTGTGTATTTAACTGAATACGTGACTCTCCCGTAAAGCTCGAGTGTCCTTTATTGGGTTTTTCTTCGCTTTTCCTTTCCTGGCCGAGCTTAACGCTTAATTGTGATTGTACTGTTATAGATTTACGTCTAGTTTCCATCAGGAATGCGTTCGTCCATTTTGATCGCAGTTGAATCATTCTTCATCCATTTGGTGTAAGTCATGTGGCAGCGCCCATCGGTTGAGCAATTTAAGAAACTGCAAGGAATACCCTGCTACTCATGTACAAGGAGTAAATACTGATAAATCAGTTCTCTAAGGGTATTTTTTTTTGTAAGTGTAACGGTGATTATAAGAAAGCTTTATGTGGAAGAGAAAAAAAACAAAGATTTGCATGGGTGCATGCCTTTGTCACCAAAGGCTAAGATTACATGATTGCTTGAAAGAAAGAGAGAGAGAGAGAGAGAGAGAGAGAGAGAGATCGGTGGATTAGACACAATAGGGTCGTCTTGTAGACAAAACCATTTAATGGGAAAGATTGCCAATTATTTCGTGATTTCTAACCCCTATGGCAATCAAGGCATAATTGAAAGCTTGGTTTCTAAATACATTGCACATTTCAGTTTGCATCACATGTTTTAACCGTCAGTTCGTCAAGGGTTTTTCAACATAACAAGTCAAAACAGTGTATATAACCGTTCTACAGATTTGGTCTGTCTTGAGATCTAAAAGCTCGTTCCCAGAATTATGAAAGTGACACTGTTAGCTTAACAAGTTTAGTTTACCATATTTTTTTTTTCTTAGAGAGTCGTCTGCACTCACAAACGGGTGATGTTCATTATTGAAATAAGTTTCTTTTCCGAATTTAGTTATTCCGAAACACACAAATTTCTATACCTAGATGTTCGTTGATCTGAACGTGAGATAGGCTTCGTTAATCAAATATTTGTGGCGTTTTTCCAAAGGTGCGTTAATCCATAAATTATATGAGGTTCCTTAAATTTCGAAGAATCGTTTATCGTTAATGGATGGTTCGTTTATCAGAAAATGAAATATTGTTTCATATTCCGAAGGTTCGTTAATTCGAAAACGTATCTTTGGAATTACATTTTCGGATTAACATACTTGCGGAATAACGAAAATTAGCCCCTCAGCAACAGTTAAAAACTTTGAATATTTGTGGCGTTTGTCCGAAGGTGAGTTTCAACCAATACAGAAATTACATGTTTTCATATAAGGTTCTTTATATTCCGAAGAATCGTTAATCCGAAAATAAAATAAAGTTCGTTATTCTAATGGTCAGTTTACCCGAAAATTGAATATGTTTTCTTATTCCGAAGGCTCGTTAATCAAAAGTGAAATGAGGTTCGTTAGTCCAAAAGCAACAGAAGTTGAATATCCTGACAAACCTTTTTGGATTAACGAAAATAATGTATCCTCACAACATCAGTTACGACAAAAACTTTAAATATACTGTTGTTTCCATAAAGTGTCATATCCCGTTCGTAATCTATGTATTGTGAAGATTAAAAAAAAAGGATGAAGAACATAAAATATTAAATATGTATCGGTAAACAAAACACATGTTTCAAAAGAACCAATTCTAAGCAAAATCGGAGCAAACATTGACGAAGAAAGTTGTAGACTTGGCTATGAACAGAATTTTATTAAACACTGCTTTATGGGACCTTGTGGCGTATAGATATCTTCTTCAATCTTCAACCTTTTAGACGGGGTCAGACAACATGAAACAATAGAACAACTTACAAAATAGCTTCTGAAAGTTCTTTGACCTATCAAGTAACAATGGTACTTCTTAAAGAGTAATTCTTCAGTGGCCATGGTAAGCCTTAATTACTAAGGACATGTGTTTTTAGATCCTCGAGACAGAGAAAATATCATTTTGCAGAATTTATTTCAAAAACTTATAGAAGCGAACGTCTGGAATTTGTTTTTTTCATTATCTATCTAATAACAAAGACCAGAAGGATTTCATCTATTACATGACTGCCGTAGCTGTAAGGTTTATCAGACAAGGCGCTATACAATCCTGATCATTGAGGTAGGTTTCCGGCTTAACTAAATTAATTCTTCTTCTGCGTTAGGCACGAAGATGCAGTCTTTAATAATGCATTGATATGTTTCCATTGCTGCACCTACAGATAACGAACTGTATCTCATTTTATGACTTGAAAAGAACAATATCTTATCCCCTTTTAACAGACGTTTATTCTCATAAATATGAAGTGTACATAATAATTATTTAGATGAAGAAGAACTATTCCTCTTTCCATAGATACCTAATTATGTTGACAAATGTCACGTATGACTGGGCACATGAACTTTAAAGACAACAACGGCAAATTGCACCTTTTCCAAGTTCGTGTGTCACGTGAAGGAATATTTAATGTCTCCCTGAATCAATGAGATCTGTCAATGAAAGTGGCGAAATAAACAGGCCGGCCTGTACAAATGAAGGTTCGGTTTTAGGGTTTCTTCTAACATTTTATGGTCCATAACCTTTCATTGACAGATCTCATGGATTCAGGGAGACATTAAATATCCTCCACGTGACAAGCGAACTTGGAAAAAGTGCAATTTGCCGTTGTCGTCTTTAAAGTTCATGTGCCCAGTCATGCGTGACATTTGTCAAAAAAGTGCAATTTATCATTGTCGTTTTTAAGTTCAAGTGCTCAGTCATGCATGACATTTGTCAACGTAATTAGGTATCAATGGAAAGAGGAAGAGTAGTTCTTTCCTCACAACTAATATTGTGCTCTCCATAGCTGACAATTTTGAAATGGTAGACCTCTAAATCCGGTCTACCTTTTTTTTATTGTTTTTTTTTTTTTTTTTTTGATGCGCACTATATACAAGCTAAATCATTTACGTCTCTTGCTAGGGTAGGTGTTAGTCTCATTCGAGCTGTTATCGAAAATTGATGACGCGCGGGTTTCCTCTTCAGGTTTAGCTCTTCTGAAACATTTTGTCAGCTGACTTCGAAATTCCGTCAGACGCAGCCAGTACATCGCAGGATTCAAGACCCCGTTAAGGGAGAGCAACAATATGCTAATTTCCCAAAGAGGTAAGGACCACTGTCCTTTAACCTGCGGTGCGTAGTAAGACAAGAGCGTGAACCCCAACCACAGAACCCAGCACACAAATGTTGATCCAATCACCATTCCGAATGTGATGAGTACTTTCATCTGGTTCTTCGCCCGACGCTTGAGGGATATATCGGAAAGGCCGATACCTTTAGATATCGATGTAACTCTCAGATATATGGCGATGGTAACAGAAAGTCGCCAAAATGAGTGAACAAGTATTGACAAGTGGCATGAGTCCCAAAGAAACCATTATGTTGTCGACATAGTGAAACAGTAGATTGAACGAAGTAATGACTACGGTCCAAAGCAAGATGCAAGCTAAGATCGATCGTCTTGCCGTCACGAGACGTCGATTACCAAATGGATCAAGACGAAGGACGAGGAACCGATGTACCGCAATCGCCAATGTACTCAGCAGTGATAACATCATCACAGGCGGTAGTATGACCTCCACGGACAGGGTGACCTAAATTGAGGGCGAAAGGACAGAATGAACTAAATTAAAGACGAAATTGATAAAAACAATTTCGAGATCTGTTACAGATCGTTATTCCGAAGGTTCGTTTGAAATGAAGGTTCAATTGAAATGAAATTTTATCGTGCTCCACAACCTCGCCCCTGACTTACTGTCTTCCAGAATTCACTTTGAATCTTAGTCTCATGACAATTTCCGCAGCAATAATACCACTGTTGTTCTTCAAAAACCACGCACCAATTCTTTAAAAATAAGTAGGCCTACATTACACTCAGCTTCTAAGCTCTTTAATGATCTTCTATAACACGTTATGCAATGAATGGTATCAAATTCTTTTTAGCAGAAATAAAGAAAAGAGCTGTCTGATTGCAACACTTTATGTTCAAATTATATTCAAGTGCTGTTTTTGTCTATACAAATATTTGCTCACAGACCAGGCAGTCATTTTATTTGACCACCCCGTGTCTCGTTAAACGCTGATAGACCATTTTGAAGCCTCTAAATCTATATGCATTGTGACATAATGACTGGCCATTTTCCAAACCTTTGTAAATTTCTGTATGTTATTCTTTTCTTCAGTTTTCATTTTGATTTCTTTCCTACATTACACGTTTCTGATTATATTCTATTCATTGTTAATCTGTTTGTAAACTCACACACTTTGTATTTGTGTTCACGGCCTTGCTGACAAATCAGCTAACAGCTGAAGACAGGTTTTTATCCGTGATGAAATAAAGTCAAGCAATCAATTAATCAATCAATCAAATTTTATTTCCGATAACACTTACGTGTTATCGATGCAGATTCAAAGAACAACAAAAAAAGACGAATAATGTATTACAACAACAAATGGGCATGTATATTCATACTTAACTCAATTTTTCAAAATAATTGCGTTATTGGAAAAAAGGAACCCACGTAAAAGACAGCTTGTCTAGGAATGTGAGGCAGTCGATAAATCGTACTTACAACAGAATAAATGGGAAGGTAAGGAAACACACACAGGTAAAAGACACTCATAGTAAACAAGAGCGTAGACAGGACAAGCAATTAAAACAAATGGAAGGGACTGGTTAGAGGGAGAAGGAAGGAAGGAAGGGAGGAGAAGAAGGAAAGTAAGGAGGGAAGGAGAAGAGGACTATTGACAGGAAGCAGAGGCTGAGCTAATGCCAGGACCTTTTAATTGGTATGGCAAGGTCATTGACTTACAGGAAGCGATAGCGAAAATTATCAAAAAATGACAACCAAGACTGTCTTCAATTTCCTCTGAACAAAGCAAGACTCAGT
>NW_027273443.1:0-11967 GCF_040938485.1 Diadema antillarum | reverse complement strand
GGCTCAATATTTGGTTCCCTTTACTTTATTATGCACATCAACGACATTGTTTCAGCGATTCAGCGAAAGTTGATTTATTGTTTCAATGTATTAGGTTATCATCGAAATAACCTAAACTAATTTCACGTATCTTTAAAATTGTTCATGCTCCACCTCTAAATCTTAATAATTGTGATTGATGGTTAATATCTCTTATGAAATTCTTAGTTAAATGTTGCATAACCTGGCATGATCATGGAAATAATGTATCGAGTTTATCATGGCCGGCGGAACCATGGGGACCGTAGGGGCTCGGGCCCCCACACTTTTTGTGCACCATACAAAGAAATACTTAAGGTGTCATCACTTTGGGCCCCACACTTTTTTTTTTTAACCCGGAAGTACGTAAGTAGCACTAAATAGAAATAGATAGAGATCTTGAAGTGTGATCATGAAGACTTTTTCTTTGCTTGTCAGCTGAAAAAAAAAAAAGAATAAAACCGGAAATGGAAGGGGGATATCCGAGGAACTTTTCTTTTTTTTTTTTTGCTTGTTAGCTCATGAAACCCGGAAGTGGCCCCCCGCGCTTTTAAAAACGTTCCGCCGGCCTTGATTATCTACAAATATAGGTGTACTATATCAATTGAAAGATCTTTTATCTATAAAGGTTTTTTGTTGTTGTTGTTCTTGTTGTTGTTACACAATGCTTTTATTCTTCTTGTTTGGCGGAAACTGCTGCAAAACCAAGATCGAAATACTCTCATTATTACAAAAGAAAGCAATTAGAATATGCTCCAAATCCAACTATTTTGATCATGGCACCCCCGTTTTTACAGATAAGAATGCACTTAAAATTGAGGATATTTATACATCCCAAGCAACCACTTTTATTTTCATATCCCCAAACGAGATTCTTTTTGCCAGTTGACAGAGAGATGGAAAGGTTGGTAATTCACCTGTGTGAAGCAGTCAAGCGGTACATTGTATCCTTCTTTCAATGGTCAACTGCATGTGCCAGTTCACGATGAAAATATCGATCGGGTGCGAGGTATGAGTAAAGCGTGCACTGAAAGCAGGCACTGTTGTCTTCATCTTGGGAACTTGATATACCAGGTTCCCGTATATCAGCTGCTCCTACGGGAACCTGGTATACCAGGTATCCGTAAAGAATGGGTTAATTTTCTGTCATATACATAATGCTTGTATAACATTGCCTTTTTGTAAGCTCTGTATATGTGACCCTGCACCACAAAACAAACAAGAAGTCGGCAGACATGGATTTTTAGTTTAGGACATATTCTGAAAGAACAGACTGTAAGCTTTGAAATGATATATAACTCAATTCAAATGGACTCTCCTAACCTATCTAAATATTGGAAAGAAAGCGCATACTTTGGAAAAGTGTGAACCGAGAAAAGAGGCTGTGAAGTACAGGGTCTTTGTGTCTATTCAAGCGCTGCATCTTTACCAAACCGTGCTGGCTGTGCGATGAATGGGACAAAAAACAGGATGTAAACTACTGGAGAAACACCAATGAAGCAATTATCAAATTAAATTGAAATTAGGCATGCTATATTCACACATTTTTTTCATGACTGATGTCAATTTCCAAAGCAGTAGCGTTATTCCTACCAAAGTTATCAGATTTCAAAGTGAAGAGTTTGCAAAGGGTTATAAAGAAATGAAAAGGCTCCTCTAAAGACATACCTGATCTAATACTCCACAAACAAAAGTTGAAGAAGAACTACTGCAAATGCAATTTCCCACTCATTTTATGATTAGGAATAATGTAGAAGAAGGGTAGCTCTTTAACAATATATGAAAAACTAAAAGTTGACATGGTTGACCAGTTTCACGTTTTTTGAGTCCTCACGTGAAATCAAGGTGTGCGACTTTTTGTTCGTTTTGTGATGCAAGGTCACATAATAGCCATGTCATTTGTATGTCTTTTTATGGCGGGAAATAAAACCAATCCAAACCAAAAGAGTTTGTTTTGTAAAGCGAGTTTGGTCGCATACCGCTGTCTGAACCATACATTAATTGATTTTGGTTGGAGTAGTAACAACGGTATGGACCATGATTGGGAGAAACATTTTAGTTAGCACATCATATATCGATACGGGTTCCAGTCATAATCTACGAATCGACGTTAGCGAACGGGTCTGTAAGGCTGGGGCGGCTATACCGCTACGAGGAGCGTCGCCAGCTGATGGCCAAACCTGCTGCCGATCTGCGAGGTTCTACACACAACCAAAACTTGATTATTAAAAACGTTGATTTAATTCCTTATGTGCCATGGTGGAAACCTCCAATGTGTAACATTATTCTGAGACACCAACGTATTAATGCTTTGAGAAAACATTCGGTTTTTCAAATCTAGATAACTTTTACAGGTTTCTGTGAAATTGTATATGAAGTGAGCAAAGTTAAAAAGAGCTTTGCATAATGTAAATTTTATGTCAAATCTATAATGGCTTTTCTTTCGGAAGCCCAATGGCTACATTACTGTCAATGTATGACTTTTGCACACAAAGCAAATTCATCAAGTTAGAATTTGTTAGCAAGTCCACCAGGAAACACTGCTTGTTAGTCAATCACCATAATTATACAATGCTAGCTACAGACGATATTAAACGGAATCGCGAGGAAAGCTTTCATTGTACTGTGGCATTTGCCGATTTATTGATCAGTTTGGGCAGGTTTGTGCGTTTGAGCAGAATATGCGAAGTTGGCACGCCGTCGACAGAGTCGGTCGTGCGAACGCGGAACATAAAGAGTTAAATCTACTTGATCTGCTCGAATTTAAATGTTTATGAGTCAACGGAGCAGAAATAAATAACTAAAAATGTCGCTACGGCAACTGGTATGCATCCGCCATAATGCCTGGTTCTCCTAATAACCATTGTAGGTCTATAGGACAATGTCTTGACAATGTGTGATGAGTTTCACACAGTTGGCAAAATATCAACATGACATGTTTGTCACAAATGGGTTGGACGTTCACTTTCCTTGAACTAGGTTTAATTGGATGGATGCTATAGTGAATAACAGCACATGTATAGTGGATTTGGGGATATTTACCTCACTTTTGACACTTTTTTATAAGTCTTTAGATGCCTTGAGTCGCTTTCAAGTTATGGAGAAAAAGTGTAATTTTACTATTAAATAGCAAAATTGTTACATTTTAATTTGGCCTTTGACCCTGGACTTCTGACACTATGACCCTAAGAAAAGAGAATCACTTTCACTTAGAACATGCTTAAATGTTTATTCTGTTTCTTGATGATACCTTGAGTCACTTTTGAGATATGGAGGAAGAAATGAAATTGAGCATTTTCACTTGACCTTTGACCTTTGAACTTTGGGCAAAAAACTTCACAGAAAATCTCTATCGGGTTTGACGTGCCTGTATCTAATCTATGTCACCTTTCAAGAAAAAAAAATCATTCATGTATTGCATAGATTAAATATGAGGGAAATAGTGAAATTATGAGTTGACCTTGACCTTTGACCCATGACCTTTTGACTATAACCTCCACATTTCCTACATAATCACTTCTAGGTAGTACATGCATATATGCTAAGTTCCATGAAGGTACCTTGAACCATTTCTAAGATATGGAGAAAAAAAAGTTATATTTTAACATTTTCACTTGACCTCTTACCTTCGCCCTTCTTCCTCATGTCTCCAGACTCTCTCTTGAGAATCATTGTGTTGTACTACTTGTATCCACCACGTTTCAAGAAAAAAACTCCATGCATTGCATAGATATGGGGAAATAGTGAAATTTTGAACATTTAACCTTGACCTTTGACCTTGAGCATGTGCACTCAAAAGTTACATAACTGCATTCACTTATGCATATATATATATATATATATATATACCAAGTTTCATATTAGGATAGCTTAAACGTCTTTTTTTTTTTTGTAACGCTGTCCGCAAAATCCATTACGGAAGGACGGAAAGACGGAAACCCGAAAATATAATTCCTCCGGCGACACTTCGTGGCGGAGGCATAGAAAAAGGTGCCTCAAGTGACAATTTGGAGGTTTGTACGTAATCAGAAAAAGCACACTTACATTTGTGACCTGAAATAAAGTTTATCGCAATGGGATGACTCTGAATTGAATGTTTTTGTCTTCCGCTGATACACGTGGACGCAGTACACTTGTGTTACGCGCATTTTACATGTTAAACCTGTTGGATGTGAATTGTGAGTGTTGTCTGTGTGATAATGTTAAGTGATTTTGTTGGCCTGGTATACATTGTTATACAAATGATGCACAGGATAGAGTGCGTTAGTGGAGGCGTAGCGCACTCTCGGGTATTTACAATGTAGTGCAACATGCACTCGGCGAAATAATCCTGTGCATCATTTGTTTTATAAAATGGGTCGAAAATTCGAAAACTAACAGCATTTTTCACGTACCTTTGTGGGTCAAGATGTCCGAAGATGTTCGTCCCAAACATTTAAGCACGTCGCACTCGGAAATCCCGCACATATAAGTATGATGGGGGGTTGGGTTTCCGGACACTTAAGTTCCCGCATGAAAACTTACTTATTTTACATAGAATATGCACCCTTTACCTTAAAGACTTGATATAGACTCCTCATTTAGGCCTACTAGACAACATACTCTGAAAACGGCGTGAGAATTAACCTGCTAAATCGTTGGATTCAAAGTGACTCCATGTACGCGTCCGGTCCCACAACGCTTGGTCTACTGTACGTATAAGAGTATACGTACGCCACACAATATGTTATGCACGTCACAAGGGAAGAAAGGCCGGCCGGCCGGCAGCCCGAACTAGAAGTTGTTTACAGGATTGACAGCGCGTATGCATGCAATTCAAAGGAGCCGCCGCGCGCACAGACGATCGGCAATAGGATTTAACACGCAGTGCAATAGGACTAAGATAACCAAAGCACACGTGACTCATTTCAGCGCTTCCTATTGGCTACATTCTTGAACCCATTTTATAAACATGTATACGACATTTTACCCTAAGTGTTTCTCCCCAACGGTTACGCCCTTGATACTTTTTGATAAGACATAGCCGGATGGTTCGATTTTAGTGTCGTGAATTCAGGTAGGGAATATTTTTGTGCTACGAATCTTGTCAAGTGAGTTCGACGTGTTCGCCATGGTCTGCCCCACACCTGGTTACGCACTTGGTAGTGTCTTTGAGATTTAGTTCGGAGCGAAATTGATTTACGTGCCAGAAATTCTAGTAGAGAATTTTTCTGGGCTATGAATCTTCACGTATGAATGACCCGCCAGGTGAACGCCAGGTTACGTCCGTGGTATCGTTGAGATTCAGGTTGGAACGGTTATGATTTTCGTGCTGTGAGATGCGATATAGGGAGTAATGTGATGAAATGATTTTTCAGGGGGGGGGGGGGGGGGTTCGTATGAATTCACACACATTACTTTATTACATGATTTCGCAAAATACCAGAATTGGCTGACATGGGACTCTGCCCATGTGTTAAAAACAACAACAACAACAACTATGCAATTAATGTTTACTGAAAAGGCTGAAGGATTAATTCTACTTGCATATACTGGTAAACTGTAAGTTAAAAAAAAAACAATTGTCTTCAGCAACGCCAAGTTTTTGAATGATCTACTGTGGCAAAGAGGATAAGACTCCCGACTCCGAATCGAAGTACCCGAGTTCAATTCCAGTCCAGTGCTTAAACGTCATTGGACAAGATGTCTTTTCCCATCATGGCGTCCCTCTCCCTCCAGGTGTATAAATGGGTACTTGGTAACTCTAGGGTAATAATAATGGCAGAACCCACTGGTAGACCAGTGACAACAATAAAGAGGCTACCCTGGATAGATAAGACCTTATTATAATTATTATTCTTACTATTATTGTGACCCGCTACAACAAAATGATCCTAAAGTCGGGCGAGGTCGATTATTTGAAAATTGCATGATATAATCCCCTAATCTTTTTGCTTTAAATTGATATATAACACATTTTATGAAAATAATCGGCTGCGGAGATATCGATGTTTAAAAGAGAGCATGTCGAGATGTCTAGAAAATCACTGTTCTGAGAAAAGCGCCCTAAAAGTCTTCCTTCCGACGCAATCGCGATCAAGGGACACGCAAGTCAGTTTTCACCTCGACACAATAGAAGGTAAGCCCTAGCAACCCCCGAAGAGTTCATTCAAGCACATCAGCGTCGGCGGTCTCCTCACCAACCAATCAGTGACCAGGATGAGAGAAGCGGTTGAACATAGCGCACCCCGCCCGCACGCACCAGTCGACTGGGCAGTGTGCGAGCTTCACGCTTCGGTTACCAGCAAGCACCAAACTGACCAATGAGATCACTCTGGTCGTTGTTAGGGGCGGAACCTATCTGTGGCGCTCAATCCAAATTTTCGAACCAGTTTCTGCTTCGTTGAAACGCCAAAAAACATGGCTCAGAAAAACGCTATTTTTTATCTTTCCTTTGATTATTTTGCTTCAAAATTTCGACAGATGAAAGAAGACATGTTAGACTCGAGTGATATATCAAAATCAGAAAATCGTAAGTTTTGACCAATTTTAATGCTCTGACTTCAAACTCGATTTTCACGGCTTCGACCGTGCGCGACTTTAGGACCTTTTTGTTGTAGCGGGCCACTATTGTTAATATTTATACCAATAGGCCCCTATTATTATTACTATTATTATTATCATTATTACTATTATTACAACTACTACTAGTTCCACTGTCATCATCTTTCCAAACATATCGTAAAATATGCTCAAAACTCCAATCAGTGGTACTCAGTGGTTATAAGTTGCCTTTATACTAGAACCCTTCCAATCTGCTATTTTACGTTATCCTCTGTTAAATACGTTGCGGATCAATCTTATGTTCATGTTTGTTTTTGTGTTCTATCCAATTCAATTCAAGTCAATGTTTTCCATTCTTCTTCTTCCAACAAAATGTAACACAGAATGAATCAGGAATAACATAAACATTCGACTTTGCAAAAGATAAAAGATATAAATAAACAAAAGAATGCATACTGGCAAAAAAAATCAAAGTTATGCTTCAGTTGAAAAAAGTGACTTGAGATCGATGTTCACTAAAAAACAAGCTTGTATGTTGTGAACCACTCAAGAAAAAGGATGGATTAAGGGGTTGATGGAGTATGTGCTTCAGAGAGCTGGTGGCTGATGTTCAGTGTCTTGCTTCCATAGCCTCATTACACCGTTCTCAAACTCTTAATTCTTGATGAAATCAACTGTAAATGTGGTCGATTACGTTATATTGGCCAAAGCACGTCGGTATTTTGTTTTCGCCTAGTTTCCTGCTCTTTTTTTTGTAATCAGTTCCCTTGGTACATTGTTTTTAAGCTTTTAATACAATTATTTCATTTGTTCTTGTTTTGTGTCTCGTCTCCATTATCAGATGTACTCATAATGTTGACAGGAACACATTATTATGTACATGCCTTTGTGTCTTCTTTCATAATAGCAATATAATTTCACATCTATCGGACAGTGTCTTTCATATTATCTCCTACACATTCTAGTAATGATTCACCGTATTTCATTATTGTTTTTGTATTTTTCATTTTCTCTATTATCATTAAATTGAAGAGAAGTATGACAACATCAGACCACGTTAAGAGTAAATATCAGATGGGCGTTTGGTGTCACGTTCTATGTAAATATACCCATGCATTCTGTGACTGTTCAGTCTATAATATCTGAATTGGAAAGACAACACAACAACATCGCAAATAGGAAGTAGTTATTTTCTGCTTCAGCTTAATTGCTTTCCTTCTTTATTGATCCTTCCCGTTCCAAAGAGTAAATTCCTTCAGCAAAATTTGTTCAGAAAATAAATCACAATGCACATATGTTAACATTTAGGGCCTACCTGTCGGAATGCATTCCACGCCAACGTCTTCATAGTGTCCGCAGTTGTGCATTCCGTACCCGTTGTGTTGGCAATCTGCCAGGTTACTCTCCGTGCCATTGCATTGGACATCGTCCAGCAGAATCGGGCCAGATCCTGGTCCGTACCTCTCAGACACTAAGGCCTACTGTTCTTCTACCCTCACTGTCTCATAGGATAGCATACAAGAAGAGCTGATCTGACTAGAAGAAATGAAGAAGCAATGAAGAGAAGCACAGACTTAGAAATATAAAGAAAATCATAGTTAAGTTACAGTTTGTTGATGACCAGATATTCAGATCCTTAACACGATCAAATTCTGAACATTAGAATATCCTTCCTGTACACTTAACTGCAATTATGCAAATTTATGGATACCCTCCTCATCAATGCTTTCTACATAACTTGATGCGTATATGTACTTCCTTAATCCTCTTCCTCTTTTGCTCATTCCTATTCATTTTTTCTTTCTCCTTCTCCTCTTCTGTTCACAAGTTTCATCTTGTTCAGCATGTCCACTGTCCTTTCCAGTTAGTCCTCCTCTAAAACGCACTCAAAACGTCAATCTCTGTCCCCTCAGCAGGATTGTGGAGGGCATTCTGCCCAAATGTCAGGAAACTGCTAAAAGCTCCCGACGGTGAAACGAGCCGGAGACGGGGCGGAGGAGGGAGGATGGGAGTAAGGTGGGATGCGCTGGAGTCCTTCATCTCTTTCTCTCACTGGTTCATCTCTTCTCTTTGAACTCGTTGAGGGTGGTATTCTTCTCACAGCTAGCGCTGGACTTAGAGGGGTCACTGCCCTATGCAAATCACTAGTTGACTCAAGGAAGTGTTTGCACATATGCCGCATACAAAATCTTCATGGCAATCCTTTGCGCACAAATATACATTGTACTTCACAAAGATAAACATTCTCCGCAGATGTATATGTCAGTACTTCATAAAAGTAAGTATACTTGTATATGACCTCTATGATATATCTACACATATCTACTGACAGCAAAACTGAATGAATATATATATATATATATGAATAGATATATAAATAAAAAAATAAACAATTAAATATTTTGAAAGCAATATTCATAGTTTGGCTAAAAAATGGGGAAGTGGACAAACTATGCAGGTTTAATCAGAATCCTAATTTTTAAAAAAATCATTAAAGAAAAGTCATACTTTCAGAATGGTGATCACAAAGAAGTATACTGAAAGTGAAATATATAAACATACATCTTAGCAGCTCTGTATACTGCATCTTTCCAGATAAATGCAAAAATACACTCTATTCAAGCAGCTACGAACCTGAGTCAAACTGGTCCAGTGTTTTTGACAGTATTATTTTGCAAGTAACCCTGGACAACGCTGTAACAACACCACTTCAAAAACCTCTGTACAATGTCAACTTCTCATTGAGTGCTTACCATGGCAACATAAATCTGTCACTGATACGGTCGACCCACATCAAAGGTAACACCCAAATCCAAGGGAAGAAAGTTGTTATTTGCAATCATACAAGTACATGTGTACTCACTTCTCGGGTAAAGCAGAATCTTCGTCAGGCCCCTTTTGGATTCATTTTACTCCATTGGCCCGCCACTATTGGATAAGCAGTTTTCAGCAACTTATTATTATTTTTTTTGGTTGCTATTTTCATTATCATGTAACACGACATATCTTAAATATGCCTTTGACACACAGTGTATATTGAGCTCATCACACAGAATATTTTTCTTTCATGGAAATGTCAGAGTGTTATAATTTCATATCAGAGACAAACGAGGACTACTATACCAGCAAATTTAAGGCAACTCTGATGAGAAGACTAAAGGACATCACATATATTTTCATTTATCAACATTAAAATGATCAACTATTGAAGCATTGATTTTGATATCCTTCTACATACAATCTGGTTTGTCCATTACCATATTAAAATATATGTTATAATTTCCTTTAATTTCATGCTATGATTTCCTTTAATTTCCTTTAATTTTACATGGTGTCATAAACCTTGAGTCGATTTAAGATCACTATTTCTTTTTTTTCTTATGACAGGATAATTATGACATTTTTACAAGATATGAATGTCCTGCTTTGTTGTTGTTTTTTTTCGAGTATCAACCGTTTTCCATTTGAATGCAAATACATGATAAATTTACAGGAGTATGATTTTTCTGTACTGGGTACATAGAATTATAGGCTACTGTAAAGTATGATATTTTCGCAGCATGAAATTTTCTAAAATTGGAGTCGATGGCCTTTTTTCACAGCATGAAATTTTCACAAATTGCCTCTACTCAATGCATATAGTGTGGACAAGAACTTTGGCGTGCATTTCAATTTTGCAAATCTTGAGTCTTGCAAAATTCATGATATTAAAATGCTTGGACACATTCCTCATTCTACAGCAACCTACTGCTGGATTGTATAGGCCTACAAAGCACATAATGTGTATTTCTAAACGGTAATTCTTTAGTGTGTGGATTCACATTGTCATGCATGACCTTGAGTTGATTTTGTATGGATGAACACACACGAATACAAAACAGAAGCCATTCACAGGGGGCATGTGAACATCCAGATGCTGCGTCAATCCATAAAATAATTTCCACATCCGACTGCCGCCCACTATATATCTCAGTACACTACGTACACATTTTCACTCATACACGCAACCCCCCAATCATTGATTATTGGCAAGCCGCCAAGAACGCAGCGAAAATCAATAATCAGACAGTTTTCAGCGTCAAAATATTTGCCGCTTGAGCACTCGGCTGTGTTTGAATTAGCGTAGGAGAAAAAAAAGAACGCTCCCTGAGCAGACATAAGAAATGAAAAGGGCGGTAACATACTACAACTTGGGAGCATATGTTGAGCGCCGCAAAACTGGGAGAAGGGTGAAACAGGGTCGGTTTCTAAAAGTACATGAAACCCAACCAGGGGGGCAAATGTTAACTGCAGGGGATGGATTTCACTCAATACAAGATTGACACTGTAGCTAACAAGAGTCTCAAAAGATTATGTGATATACCCATTTCACACCAGCCAAAATAAAACAAAGAACATTTCAGAACTGTGGTTCACACCTTTACCTCTGAGGCAAATGAGGAGGGCTTTTATCATAGAGGTGTTGTCAGGCATTAGCTAAACTTTGGAACAGTCATATTCTCAGACATTAGTGACCAATTGTGGTACGCTGTGGCTTGGAGGAAGCCTATAAGATTATACTCTCACGTGACAATTTGTGACATCAAAACCCCCACCACAGATATTCAAACTGGGACTATTTAGACAGTGTAATATCCTGTAGAACCACATGAATATCTCTTTTACAGTACTGATTTTATGTCCTATCAAAAATTTCTTGATATAATCACACCATACAGTAAGATTTTCCCAATATGTCACAATTTCTTTTATATGACAAAGTACATATCCTTTATTAATCTTTATCCCCCCCCCCCCCTTGCTAGGGATCAATGATGTGAATTCAACGATATGTACTATGATAGAATCTAATGGAAACAATGCTGCCTGCAAAAGACCACTCTTAATTTCTAGGTGTGAATGGGGTCTCACTGACATTCCAGCCAGAGAAAACATTGATTCTTTGGCTGAGGGAGATGTCCATCTCCAAAATGGAACAACCAATATCAGATGATTCCCGCATCAATAACTCACTGTCTCATTTTGCTGGCCTATGGTGGCTTATTAAAGAACATCTTATTGGATCTTCTGATTTTTTTTCCCTCGCTGCGTCTGAAACCCTGCAAGGCAGGAAATGTGTATTTACCCACACAAATACCAATGCATCCAGGTATCGCTTTGTCTCCTATTCATCCCAGAAAATGGATGAGACAGTCAACTCATTATGAACAGGAAGTCAAGAAAGTTCTTCCCAAACCAGGACTGATATCAATCATGTGCTGGAATTGGTTAAAGTCAGTTCTTGATGGATTGGGGAATTTTTAACGGCGGCAAATTGCGTCTCCGCCAATTCTCGTCTGGCCAATCTGGGATGCCATGCCTGTGTAACTAATAGATTGAAAATGTATGGGTACACCCTAATCAGGG
>NW_027273442.1:0-10659 GCF_040938485.1 Diadema antillarum | reverse complement strand
TGTCCAATGGAAGTGGTCGAATCATCAGGCCAGCCTGCATGACTGCAGGTTCGTGTTAAGGGTTTCTTCTAACCATTTATGGTTCATACAGAATCATAGCCTTCAACATGGCCACGTTGTTGTAAACTTGGTCCTTCCCATAAAAGGCTAAACCATTATTCATTTTTCTCTCTTTCACATTTAAGACATGGTTTGTCGCTGCGAGCTATGTGTTTGAATATGAACAGAGAAAATGGATAGTGTGGGGTTGACCTCTGTGGGAGTGACTTAAGTTATCCAACAGGTGGCCATCTTAAAGGTTATGAACCATAAAAGGTTAGGAAAAAAAACTAAACACAAATCTGCATTCGTACAGGCTGGCCTCTTTTGGCCACTTTCATTGACAGATCTCATCCATGCACAGTGAGACATGCATTGTTCCTTCACAATAACACGCAAACTTGGAAAAAAGTGCAATTTGTCATTGTTGTCTTTAAAGTTCATGTGCTCAGTCATGTATGACATTTTATCAACATAAATAGGTATCAATGAAAAGAGGAAAAGTTCCCCTTTCCTCACAACTAACAGTGTGCTCTCAATAGCTGATAATTATGAAATAGTAGCCCTCCAAAGTTGGATTACCTTTTTTTTGATACGCACTGTATATATATATATATATATATCATCTTGGAATTTTCCACGTGTTGGACTTCGAATGTTGTAATTATTAGAAGAAAGAGTCTCAAGTACGCCATGGATCCAACGATTACAAAAAAATTTTATTACAAAATTTTCGGTCTGCCTCAGACCTTCGTCAGTGCAAAGACAGTGTCTTTGCACTGACGAAGGTCTGAGGCAGACCGAAAATGTTGTAATAAAAATTTTTGTAATCGTTGGATCCATGGCGTACTTGAGACTCTTTCTTCTAATAATTATATATATATATATATATATATATATATATATATATATATATCCCTAGTTGGCACCTTAGGGAGACATATTGGGGGGGAAGTGTCTTCATTAGGGAGACAACTGGTCATTAGGGAGACAATTTTCGTGTCTCCATTGCGTAAACTGCCATTGAACATGTATATAACAATTTGCATATAAAACAAATGGAAATGTCTTCCAAATGACCCATCTAGGAGTATATATATATATATATATATATATATAATAGATGTGTGTGTGCGCGCGCGCGCGTGTGTGTGTGTGTATATATTGTGTAACATATGCATGGTCTAATCTTGAGCCCCCTCCAATGTTTGCCCCCCCCCCCCCCCCCCCCCACCAATCCAAAACTGCTTCCGGCGCGCCTGAATTACACTGCTACATTTCTGAAATATGTGAACCTCCTATGTCATCATCCTTGTTCAGTGTAATTTGTTTAAGGTTTTTCAAGGTATCGTTTCTCTGCTAAAGAATCACAATAAATTCCACAAATCTATACATGGAGTTGTCAATTTATGTACTGCATGATGTGAAATTATGAAAATCGTCTGGAATGTCCCTTTAATACGCTTTCCACTTGCATGTATTGTATAGTGCTTATAAAGTCGAGAAATTTACGCTGAAGTCAGATTTTCAAACTTTTTTTGAAGGGTTTATATAAAAATGTTGAGAATTATCTTACTGGCTGGAAAAACTGAAGAAATGAAGAAATAAACTATAAAATAAAAATATTTTTTGCCTCAATTTATATACACGTTGTATGTGTTTAGAAATATATATATATATATATATATATATATGCATACCTACTATAACATAACATCTAAAAAGAAATAAAAAGAAAGTAGGCACTATGTGTATAAAAGATTTTGGTAAAAATTGATTGTCATTGCCCTATGCCGTATCAAGGGTTATTTCATTGGCTAACAACCTGGTAGGTTAAGAAGGAACATTTTATGCATGAGTGAACATGATTAGTTTTGTCCTTCAAGACATTAAAGTAAAAATTGCAGAAATTGAGATTTTGTCATTCATTTGCCATTGCCGTTCAAGGTAAAAATTGTTCAGAAAAGACCAATTAAAAACAATATAAGAGACATAAATGAACAGCAACAAAAAATAGTTCCCTTGTATTTCTTTACATCAAGCAAACACAAGGTGGGAAACTAAAGGGGATATATAAATTTTTCTGTCAACTCCAACTTCAAATGACTTAGGCAGTTAACTGCAAAGGTGATAAAATGGATAGATTTTTTTATTCTTCTTTTTTTTTACATTTTGGAATAAAAGAATTATGAGACATATCCGCGAATCAAATATCGCTTTTAATATTTTCATTCTAAATAATAATCTGATTTTCTACCATTATTTTTAATGTTTTGCTTCTTTCCTAATGTCATTTGAATTTGGATTTGACACAAGATTTTCCACTTTTCTCCATTATATTTTGCCTTTCTTTAAGTTTGGGGGCTACAAAGACAGAGATCGTAGGTTGATTTTTGCAAATTTGTGTTTCTCGTCATGTGAAATTGTCTTTAGTTTTCACTGCTTTATGGAAGAGCATATACGTGTGGAGGACACATTGGAAAAGAGGAAATTTGTTCGTTTTTTGTTTGGTTTTTTCCGTTTGAATTCTATACCTCGTTTACAGTTCCCTTCCCTACCACGTGTAATCTGCCGGGTTTTTTTTAAGGTTTTATGTACTGAACACTAAAGTTATCCCATGATAACACGACATAAATCATTATTACAGAAATACCAGGTTAAACAACACATAAACATCTTTTTTTTTTCAACCACACGCTCGTCGATACTGAAGAAAAATCCCAAGTACACAACGATCTCAATATTTTTCATCTAACACGCAGACCGAGGTAGACGAGTGGTGATCACTTGTTATTATATGAACTATGTATATCAATTTGTTATGTTTTTGCTGTTAAGTTTTGATAAACAAGTCGACCCACTATGATCCTTTTCATTTAGATACAAACCGTTGTTGTTTTGACTGTTGCAACCTTCCACATATTTACGAAGCGACTAAGCGGAGCAAACAAATTTAAAAAAAATGCCTTGGATTATAATGGTAAAAAAACCCCACATGGATAACATTTAAACCTTATCTATCCTTCAAAAGTGCAGGACCATATCATTGAGAAGCTGATAAGGTGAGTGAACATGGACACTAATGAACATCGAAGGTACTGAGAAACAATTCGACCGTATATGCACTATCCCGCAACGGTTGAGAAATAGAGACAGACCGAGCAAATAATAAGAACACCTTGGAATACCAAAGAAGGAGTAAACATTAAATATGTAAAAACTAGATAACCTTATATGATCCTTTTCATTTAGATACAAACCGTTGTTGTTTTGACTGTTGCAGCCTTCCACATATTTACGAAGCGACTAAGCGGAGCAAACAAATTTAAAAAAAATGCCTTGGATTATAATGGTCAAAAACCCCCACATGGATAACATTTAAACCTTATCTATCCTTCAAAAGTGCAGGACCATATCATTGAGAAGCTGATAAGGTGAGTGAACATGGACACTAATGCCCATCGAAGGTACTGAGAAACAATTCGACCGTATATGCACTATCCCGCAACGGTTGAGAAATAGAGACAGACCGAGCAAATAATAAGAACACCTTGGAATACCAAAGAAGGACTAAACATTAAATATGTAAAAACTAGATAACCTTATATGATCCTTTTTATTTAGATACAAACCGTTGTTGTTTTGATTGTTGCAACCTTCCACATATTTACGAAGCGACAGAGCGGAGCAAACAAATACAAAAAAATGCCTTGGATTATAATAGTAAAAATAAAAAACCCACATGAATAACATTAGAACCTTATCTATCCTTCAATAGTGCAGGAGCATATTATTGAGAAGCTGATAAGGTGAGTGAACATGGACACTAATGCCCATTGAAGGTACTGAGAAACAATTCGACCGTATATGGTTAAGAAATA
The DNA here is from genome assembly GCF_040938485.1 of Diadema antillarum. Taxonomy (NCBI): domain Eukaryota; kingdom Metazoa; phylum Echinodermata; class Echinoidea; order Diadematoida; family Diadematidae; genus Diadema; species Diadema antillarum. The sequence continues at coordinate 6,739 of NW_027273442.1, read as the reverse complement.
GAGACAGACAGAGCAAATAATAAGAACACCTTGGAATACCAAAGATGGAGTAAACATTAGATATGTTAAAACTAGATAATCTTATTTATCTTTCAAGCATGCATTTACATATCATTCATAAACTGATAAGCTGAGTGGACATTGAAGCTAATGCAAATATAACCTGCTCATAATTAATCAAATCGTAGAGTTGAGACAAATATAGACTCATATCGTATATATGTATATATATATATATATATATATATATATATATGATATAAGTGTGTGAGTGTGTGTGTATATGGGTGTGGGTGTGTGTGTTGTGTGTGTATGTGTGGACAGACCTGTATATATATATATATATATATATATATATATATATATATATATACTCAATATACCTCTTGGACACGCTTAGACACAGCGTGTCCCAGAAAAAAAAAAGAAACCGATTTTCATTACAAAATTTTGCGATCGTAATCATTATAGGTTTTAACGTACATTGAAAATGGGGAAAGTAAAAACAATTTGTGTCATGTGAGTCATATACCATATTAAGGGTTATTTCATTGACTATCAACCTGGTAGGTTAAGAAGAAGGAACACTTTTTGCCTGCGTGAAGATGATTAGTTTTTCCTTCAAGACATTAAAGTAAAAAATTGCAGAAATTGAAATTTTGTCGTTCATTATCCATTGTTTGTTTATTTTTTTTCAGCTCGAATTCTACCTCCTTTACAGTTCCCTTCAATACCACGTCTAATCTGCTGTTTACAAAGTTTGTAGATTGAACACTGCAAGGTTGTCCTATAACAACACGACATAAATCATTATTACAGAAAAACCAGGTTCAACAAGACATAAACGTCTAAGAAAAAATGCTTTGGATTATAATAGTAAAAACAAAAAACCCACATGAATAACATTAAAACCTTATCTTTCCTTCAATAGTGGCAGGAGCATATTATTGAGAAGCTGATAAGGTGAGTGACATGGACACTAATGCCCATCGAAGGTACTCAGAAACAATTCGACCGTATATGGTTGAGAAATAGAGACAGACCGAGCAAATAATAAAAACACCTTGGAATACCAAAGAAGGAAATCGATACAGACCAAGCAGCAAAAATAAATACCTTGGAATAACAAAGATGGAGACAGACAGACAGACAGAGCAAATAATAAAAACACCTTGTAATACCAAAGAAGGGGTAAACATTAAATATATAAAAACTAGATAACCTTATTTTTCTTTCAAGAATTCATTCGCATATCATTCATTAATAGTCCAGGCTAGGCTCCATAGAAAGTGCACCTAACCTTGTTTTTTTTATGTATACAATGTTTTTTGACGGTTTCTTGTCAATTCGAGGGTGCTGATTCCAAATCCGATTGATGCCACTCGCGTAACCTTGAGCATTTTCGGCAAAATGCAAAAATCCAAAATGGCCGCCAGATATTCTTATTTGGCCATGATAGTCCCAGTTATGTCAATTGTATGACCTCTTATTCCATCAAACTTGTTAAATGTTTGTTCCTTAAATAATCCTATTTGCACATGCAAGAAAATTTTCATTTGAAGTAGGTACATTTGGTATGTTAACCTTTTTTTAATTCAGAATGGCCGCCACTCCTGCATTCATGTACCATACGAATGGCAAAAAAAAAAAAAATATGCATAGAAATAGAAAACGAATTTGCTGCATTTCTAGTCACATACCTTTGCTGTTATCAAGTTTTGCATGTGGAATACAAATCTGATGAGTGCCACTTGCAAAACAAACAAACAAACAAACAAACAAACAGAAAATGTATCGTTTGTATCCTTATAATTATTATGTTCTTATTAATACAAAACTTCAAAATGGATGCCACTCAAAAAACCCTGCACATTATGGACGGCAAAATGTACATGGAAATAAATCTTCTCTTTTTTTTTTTCTGTCACGCAGCTACACTGTTTATTACTCTGGGTGCTGATTATACATCAGACGGTTGTTACAAATGAAAAGCTGTTTTATTTGTGATGCAAACATCCCAATCTGCTACTTCAATCTGGATTTTTCCCTAGGAATTGGGGAAAAAACCCCACAAAAACTTGAATTGACGCCAACATCAAGATCGCTTATCAAAAATTATTAGATATGAACATTTGATACTTATTTGCCTTGAGATGTTCAGCATCATAATATTCACTCTGATTTAGTGAATTAAAAGACTGAATCTTAGATGATGACACAAATAAATTTCAAAATAACTGTCCTGTTCTACATTATCTAAAAGCGATGTTATACAAACTTTTCAATCCCCTCATCCGAGAACGAACATGAGGCAGGGGGAAAATGGAAAAAAAGGGACCATCTCACTTCCTCACATCTCATTTTCCCGTCAAATCTCTGAAATAAACAAAACGTCTAAAAGTTTTTCATGTTAAACCAAAATTTGATTTGCTTGAAAATACAAATGACAACCACCAATGACCACTGTATATCGTACATCAGATTTACCGCTGGTTTTGTGATTGCGTGATTTCACCTATTTGCTCAAGGCTGGTTAAAATGTAACAGCATGGACTTGTGTTTGGAGGATTACAAAGACCTTGATACCACAGTAGTATCCACCATAGTTTGTTTATTTTTCATGGTAAACAGAAAGTCATCACACCACAGTAGTCTTATTTTGAATGCAGTCACTGTGTAATGGAGTTGACGCATATGATGCTGAAAGACGCAAAAGAGTGAGTCGTTGTCAGGAGCATTGCTAGTCCATCAGGAGAAAAGTCTGCCTTACCCCACACAACCGAGAAAAGCGCCTAGTTACTCCTACTGAAACAGAATTGACCTCATAAAGTAGGCACCTATTGTCACTCAACATGCTCAAAATACCATCAGGTAATCTTAATTCTGTGCTTGCCGCTGTAAAATTGACACATTTTCTGTCTGGAGACGAGTACTTTGTTCACACCTTTCCTTCAATGATAAATTGTGGAATTATGGAATATTTACCAGTGTTAGTACAATGCAGGTGATTCATGATGGATATACTTGTAATGGGATGGGTCCATTTTAATCAAGGGGCTTGTTTTACACCTGTTTGCCCCCACTTCTGTTGCTGCCCAGCCCTCGGTTCCGCGACCCCTGCAATCCTGCAATTGCCTTACGAGACACTTAGGGGTCACTGGGTGATCTTACCATAGAGACACGGTGAACACATGGGGACTTGCTTGAGCACTTCTTTACAGAAGATCCAAAGCCCAACCTTACCAGCAACCATCCACAGATAAGAGACGTCAAGGCGCCTCTGAGATCTGTAAAGTGCTGCCTCATTCTGAAAGCAATGCTATAACAACTTCACACTGCCTGTCTTTAATCGTCAGCACTTGCAGATTCAGGATTGCTCGAGGTAACCAAACCAGACCAGATGGCCTCCTCCGGGGTGGCTGTAAACTAACTCCACTCCTTTTTAACATATACATGGTGGCATGACAATCACTTCATGTAGGAAGTTTGCAGATTATCTTGCCCTTACGTCTCATGATGCAATCGGATGCAAGGATTTTAGTAGCTTATAACAGTTTGTCCAAAAAAAAAAAAAAACAATCTGATGAAACTCGTCATGAAATGCCCTCCTGAACAACCTGCCATCAATGCGTCTGAAATCTCACAAGCCAACCTAGATTTCCCTCTCGTCACTTGAAAGCTTTGACCCCATAACAGGGTGGTGCAAATGCTGGTCTGATGTCATCTCGGATGCCACCCAAGTTATCTACAACGCTGTCTCTGGCCTGGCGACAAAGCCAAAAGGCTTCGACGGGTGGTGAAGCAAGTTTTCATGTCTTCATCCTGTTTCTATGGCAAATAATCACCCTCTGACCCCTATAGTGGGGTAGCTTAGTGAAATTATCGTGACACGGCGGACAAAAGCATGATTTTTTCACCAAAGGTACTTCATGATGTACCTTCTCAAAAAATAGGGTGCTCCAAAAAAATTGATGCTGGGAAGGAGGTCAGAGGTCAAAGGTCAATGACCTTTATTTGTGAAATGGGTTTTTTGGCTATTTCTCAGGTCAGGAATATCCAATCTGGATAAAACTAGGCAGGAAGAATATTGAGAACAAGTAAAATATTTTGATTGAATTTGGAGTGAATTTTCCAAAGGTCAAAGGTCAAAGGTCAATGACCTTTTTTTCTAAAAATCATGTTTTTGTTTATTTCTCCAGGTAGGAAGATTCAATTTTCACAAAATTTGATATGAACGTTATATAGAAGGTACCAAGAGTATAAAGCAGGGGTCAAATATAATTGTTGATTTGTACGTTGCCATGGTAACCCAAAACTAGGGTTTTTAGTTGAAGTTAGTTATAGGAGGCTATTTTTCAGTTTGGAAGAGATTCCATTTGAATAGGTACAACTGATCGACGGGATGTATAGAGGTTTGAAATACTTTTGATTAGTGTTAAGTGGTACGTTGCCATGCCAACTACATATATAGATTTTGGTTAAACTTAAAGGAGACTTTAGAACGTCCATGAATTTGAAGAGATTTCCATCAGGGTTGGTATGATTGATCAACAAAAAGTCGCCAGACAAAGATTTTTCACCTTCATAGCATGTGGGTTGAGTGAATGCAGCAACAATAGTAGAACACATCAGTGAGAGTTTTAAGGAAAATTGGACAATCCGTTCTAAAGTTATGAATTTTTGAAGTTTCTGCTCAGTCGAGGCTGGATGAGAAGACTACTGTACTTTGTAACGTCACATGTGTGCAACGATATAAAGAATGAATAAAGAAAATTCAACATGTTTTCACTTACAAAAGGAGACTCGACTTCTCTTTCAGAAGGCAGGGGGAATAATATTACCCTTAACATACGTCAGTAGCAAGTCAAAGAAATGTGAACTTTACTCAAAAAGTATGGTTTTGTGAAATTCTCTTTTTATTTTCTTTACAATGTGCGCATGTGACATCATACACTGTGGTAGTCTTTTCATCCAGCCGCGACTGTGCAGACATTTTTAAAAATCATAACTTTTGAACGGATTGTACGATTTTTCCAAGTTTCTGTGATGTGTTCTACTAATATTGTTGTATTCACTCAATCCACGTGCGCATGAAGGTGGACTTGTCCTTGAAGGACAGCTTCTGAAAGAGCAGACTCTAAGTTTTAAAATGATGTATCACTCAATTCAAATGGATTACCCTAACCTATCTGAATAATAATACCGGTACTGGAAAGAAAGCACACACTCTGGATAAGTATGAACTGAGAAAAGAGGCTGCATTGTCTATTTTAGCGTTTAATCTTTACCAAGCTGTCTCATGTCACAATGTTTGTCTTTTCTTCCCCCCTCAAATTTTCATTTGAGTTTGTCATTATAAATTTTTGATGATAAGAACGATGCCACAAGGCATTGTTTCGTAAAATGCTTCAACTGCTCCTTCAGGTCCAAAATCTACATCAATATATATAATTTTCCTGATCTCCTCAACATTTTTCCAAAAATAAAGCACACACCTTTATGCATTGAGTCCTCCTTTTTGTGGACAATTAAAGGCAAAAACCCAGAATTAGTGCTTGAAAATAGTATTATTCTTAAGTGTGAGTTACGGATAGAAAGAACCTCTGTTAAAAAAAAATGAATCTGTATAAACATCAATGTTAAGTATTGTTAATAACACAAAATGTGAACAATATTTTTATAATAAAATGTTTCCAGACAAAACCGTCCGAAATTTACATTTTAATGAGAAAAATACTGATATCTCCTTATATGTTTGCTTTGATTGCAAAAACTGTATGGTAGGATGTCTTGTGATACAACAGGGGGGAATTTCATGAAGCAGTTTGGTCGGATATTTTTCAGACAAACTGTTACAAGCTACAGAAATCCTTGCATCTGATTGGCAGAGAGCAAATTTGTCTGACAACTCGTCGGACAAAATGCTTCATGAAATGCCCCCAGACCTACACATATTATGCATGAAATGTGATATCCTGAAAATTTCTTTCAAGTCACTCTCCCAAAAGTATACATATAGGACCTTTAAGTTTTTCTTGTGTTTGTTCCTGGCAGAGTACTAGTACACAAACTCTCCAATCCATGGTGACCTAACGGGAATTAAGGAAATTAAAGTGAATATACTGAAAACCAAAACTACGGATACCGATAACTTACTTCATTCTCCTCTCCCCACCCCATCCCACCCCTTCTTTTTGGTTTCTTGATATACAAGTAGATCTAGCTGACTTTGATAATTGTCATTATGTAACATCATCTTCAATTGACAAGGCCATAAAACTTAACAATCATATGCTGCTGGACCGTTAGGGTTAGTTGAACTATTGTTGTTTTTAATGTACCATACTTTTTCCTCCTATCAATCACATGTATTTTGGGTGGAATGTACATTGTACTTTGACATAAAGCGTCATAGAATCAACCACCTTTGGGGTCGGGAATTTTGTCATATTATAATGCTTATTGTGATTTAGATTCTGCTCTATGCCGATTCTGTTTTATTTTTATCAACTTTGTAAACTTCCCCATAGACTTTGTTCACAAGCCAACTACATCCCACCCCCTTTGGATAATGTGAACCAATTAAACATTGCTTTTACTTTTGAATAACATGTCTATACATAGCTATCAGACCAAAAATATTCAAACCGCTTTCAGTCTTTATGAGTGAAATTACAAATAAAATATATATTTAAAAATATTCAAATTGTCTAAATTCAACTTCATCTGTGAAAACAAA
>NW_027273441.1:0-10948 GCF_040938485.1 Diadema antillarum | reverse complement strand
CTCAACGATGATAAGCATGAATAATATACGCAATGCTTTACATGATTAGCCCGATATTGACAATAAGAAGGTTGATGATTATGTTGAAAATTAGACAATAGAGGTCGCTTCCCACACATTATCAGAGCCGTAAGAGTGCAGCTCTTGAGCAATCATCCTGAACAGCGGTTGCTATAGGAAACGTCTCTTTCTGTCCGTGATGCGGATAGGAAATGGAGGATGCGGATTGTGAATGGCGGGCCAGGATGTTGCTTCTCATGCTCTCATCAACCTACAAATAACTGAACAGTAACTAAACGATTGTAAGAGGAAATGAATACATACACGGAATACAATATTTATGACAAAAAACGTGGGGAAAGACAATGGACACGTGTGTGCTTATGATTGTGTGAAGAAGGGGTAGTGGGGATCGGGAGGGGGGTAATTTCGTGCTGGGCTTTTGTCAGGCAGCGGTATGGTAGTCAGCAAGTTGCTGAGCGTGTGGCTACTGTACAGGGCTGACACTGATTGACTCCGCACATTATTCCCTGTACGCGGCAAACACGCTGTTGGCTGTTTGGTGCACATTTACCAGTGTTGATACGGTGGGTGGCAAAACGATGCGCGGATTGGACCAAAGACCAATGACAATACAGGATTAAAACAAATCGTCTTGGAAGTTTCTCATCTTGCTTGCTTCTGCCTCATGTGCCGATGACACTACTAAGGTGAGTTAAGTGCCTCTGATATTTGATATATGTGATTTTTCTCATGATGTTAGAAAGAAAGCTTTTGATTCGTTGAAGCTTTTTTTACAGTGTTGGCACGTGAAAGAGAGCAAGCGGAGCACGTCAAGTGCACAGTTTCTCAGAAGTTCATCGCGGGACTTCCCCTGTAATGTTGGGTTGACGTTACGCTTAAGACCTCGTGGACGTGGTGCTGTGCATCGAACGCCGCGGGAAGGTTCATTCATTAGATTCATAATCAAAACTGCTCGTCCAATTCAACCGATATTCATCATACGTCCGCTACCAGGCGATTTCGATTCATTGCACCGATGTGTCGGGTGGTGGTGGTGGTGGTGGGGGGGGGGGGGGATGCAATATCACAAGATCTTTGCATACCCCCCCCCCCCCCGGTTATTCTTGTAATTTAACTGTAGCTCCTCACCAGTTGACTGAGTTTGATAACTTGTAATGTGATTGTGTTTGAGTGCCATCAATCCTCTTGTTTTGTTTGTTTTGTTCTAAAGTTATGTTTACAGGCCAACTTGTCCATTTTTGTATTTAACGAGATTTGCTGGAATACAAACAATGAAATCTGTAGTGTCTGTATCTATGCATGCAGTCATTTTGTGCTCAAGCTTGCCCTAGACTTTCCTGACATAGCGACAATCGGTGAACACGCATTTCGGTCAAACATTGTGGACTCATTCACCCTTGACCAAAATTTGGGCCAAAGAATGTTCCTGTTAAATTGATGTCTTTGCAGGACCATTTATAGGTCTATTAATGAATACATAAAAATAATGCAAGTACTAAAAAAAGAAGAAGAAGAAGAAGAAGAAGCTCTAATGGGGGTTGGAGGGGATGGGGCGGGAGGGGGAGGGAGACATCAACTCCTAGCATTCATTTTTTTTTCTTTCTCTTTGTCGTTTGTGTCCGTAGTTGCATTGAACATTTTAATGTATAGTAGGATTATTTAGTGTTTTTGTATCCAGCTCATTAAGAGACTAACATGCGAAGAAAAAGAAGAGAGAATTGTTGAGCAAAAAAATATATAAAAAAAAGAAGAAGAAGAAGAAGAAAATAACATATTCAACACAGAAAGAAAAAGATAGTTATGAAGAGGAAATACAGTTAGAAAGATAAAGACAGTAGCAAGGAAGAAGAGAATATTGACAAAATATATCTACTCTCTAAAAGAAATTGAGTGAAAATATTCAGTCTTGAAGAAGTGAGTACAAAAAGAGTGAATTTAGAGTGAAATTGGAGTGAATTTTGAGTGAAAGAGTTCATTTTCACTTGTTTAGAGTCACCTCAGGGATCACTCTAGAATCTTTGAGTGATCCTGCTGAGGTCATTCCAAAATGAGTGAAAATGAACTTTTTCACTCAAATTCACTCCAATTTCACTCTAAATTCTTTTTTTTGTACTTACTCCTTCAAGAGTGAATATTTTCACTCGATCTTTTTTAGAGAGTGGCTTTATTAGATGAGGATTATGAAAAAGAATCAATCAATGAGAAATTGCATGAAGTTGTAGAAATCTCATAATAAATGAAGCAAATATTACAGGGAATAAATTCTAGAATTTCCATATTACTTTACTATATATGCAATGTACCCATCATGAACTGGAAGGAGTTTTCTTTCTGGGAGGAATTTACTCGGAAAAAATGTGAAATCCCTGAAAATGCAAGTTTATCTGCATGTAAGAACCATGACAGGAAGTTGTTAGTCCATTTGCTCACTTTCATGGGTGTATGATCAAAACCAGCCTTGACCTATACAGCAAGGCGATACCTTCTCATATTAGACATGCAATTTTGTGTTGCCCAGTTTTAATCCCCCGATATTTCCAAACATTTCTTTACCAATCTTTTCCATTCCAGAATTCCGTTGACACCCAAGATTTGCCCGAATGTGTGTCATTTAAGCATAGTGTGGCAGTAGTGTAGCTATATTGTAATGTTTGACTTGTTTGTATGGTAGCATGATGCAGGAACTCTGTTGTGATGTTGAGGATTCAGTGAAGATCTAATGAAATTCTAAGCTTGATATCAATACACAACATGGAATATATTTCACAACCTAGTTGTACAGTAACTCTGGTTGGCTTAGAGTCCAAAATCATACAGTATTATCTGCTTTTTATCATTTTTTATGCTGCAAATTCACAGTTTGTTGCAGATTCTTCACTCCTTTATTAGTATGCTTAAAAGCACTACGGATAAAATGTATTCTGAGTGTCAGTACATACTTGTACAGTGTAGTTCAATAGTTTATGAACGCACCAAGGAAATATGCTTTATTGAATTCAGTGCCACATGTCCAAACAGCCCAGTCTGCTGAATTATATGAACCTTCAAACAGACATTGCAAGATACAGATTTTGTTGTGTACCGCTAAGCATGACAAAACAAGTCAGCAAACAGTGGGGTCTATTGCTAAACCATAATAGTTGCCCATGAATTCACTGTCAAAATAAATACAGAAGTTACAACATAAAAGAAAATGCTTCTTAAGTATTGACACTTGGTAGATATTAGATTCAATTACATTAGATAAGTTAAACTGGTTGAAATTCCGGTTTCTATTTCTTCTATAAAAATTAACCCCTTGGCCACTCTTGAAGAAAAAATGGAAAAATACATCAGTGAAGCTTGAGAAAAGAAAAAAACAATTATCCATCTTCAAAAATTAGACTCTTGATGTTTTGAAGTTTGTTAAGGCCATAATTTTGTTATGTGCTATCCTTGCTCAAGAAAAGGCTACAAGAGTTTGTGATATCATCAGTCTTTTCAAACTCATTAAAAGTTTTCAATCATAGAAGCTCTTCCATAGGGTGATCAGATCTAATGATTCTTTGAAATCCATGAAGATTTACAAACTCAAATCATGTAAGGTTGTTGATCATCTACTGTTTCTTCTTTCACACTAACTTCAAAGGGAAAAAAAGAGTTCATACAGAAGACACTAAATTTCTTGTATCTTAAAGGGCAAGTCAGGAGAGTTGAAGCAAGGAATATAATGAAGACTGTTGACAGTTAGTGGGTGTGTGACATGTATTTAGAACCCAGCCTTGTTACTGTGCTGAGCACCTGGCTGATATGATGTAATTATCTGGTGGCTATGGCAACCAAGGGAACCTGCTCACCCACGACCCAATTAAAACTAGACTGTGTCTGGGTGTCTGAGGGGGAGAAATAATATTCGTAATCATTAGGATCCTTTACAGAAAAGGAGAGACAGGAAATTTGTGAAAGGAGAGAATAAGAGGAGGAAGCTGAATAAGTTTAGGAGAAGATAAATCTAGAGAAATGCATTTAAAGGAGAGGTAGAAACAAGAAGAAGGTGGAGAGGGAGGAGAAATTGGTACCCATGGAAGAAGACAAAAAAAATAAAAGTAGGGAGAAGAATGAGGGAAAGAATAGAAAGATAGAGAAGAAAGGAAGAAAAAATGGAGAAAGAGAGAGAGAAAGAAGGGAAAGAAGGAAGAAAAGGAAAAGATCATGAGGATATAAATTTAGAGCAAGGATGAGGAGGGAGTTTGTGAAAGAAAAAGTTCAAAAGAAAGTTTATTAAGTATAGAAGCAGGAGAGAAAAAGAAGGAACAATGATCTAGGTTTAAATCAAATTTTGCTCCGGACTGCTTGAGACCAAAAACAGTTCAAATGTACTCGACTACTACAGCCTCAAGAGTTAGGACATCCACTTCCATCCAACAAATATTTGTCTGAACATTCCCATAAAGTCAAACTGAGGCAGGATGACCTGTGATTCCTCATATTGAGAAAACATGCTGCTGAGGAGGCTCTTAAGAAATTTCCTGTTGTTTTTTTCACCTCTCTAAGACGACATGTCATGAAAGGGACAAACTGTCTGACAGAAGTCAGGCCAGTTCATCCACAAAAATAAAAAACAACTAGAAATGTCGCTATGGCGACTGGTATGCCTCCGCCATAATGAATGATTCTCCTAATAGGTCTATAGTACATGTGGACAATGTGTGATTACATTTTCAAAAAATTGGTAAAATATTAAAATGACATGTTTGTCACAAATGTATCGAATGTTTACCTTCCTTGACCTATGTTTAATTGGATGAATAGGAGAGCATGTACTTTAACTTTGACTTTGACCCTTTCATAAGTTTACGCACTTGAGTAATTTTCAAGGTATGGAGAAAAAGTGCAATTTCTGTATTGAACAGTAAATTGTTACCATTTTCATCTGGCCTTTGATTCATAAGAGAATCACTGTCAGGCAGAACATACATAAATATGTACTAAGTTTAATAGATTACTTGAGCCGCTTCCGATATGGAGAAAGTAGTAAGTTCAGCACTTTCACTTGATCTTTGACCTTTTGACCTTTGACCTTCTTGGCAAAAAAAAAATCCCAGAGAATCTCTAGTGGGTAATATACATGCATACATTAAGTTAAAAAAAAAAATAATCCTGCTGGCATTGCATAAATATAAGGAAAATAGTAAAATTTCGAAGTATTGCCCTTGACCTTTGACCCCTGACCTTTGACCCCATGAACCCCAAATTCCCTAGCTAACTACTGCCAGTCAGTACATGCATGTATACTCTGTTCCATAAAGATACTTTGAACAATTTCCAAGATACAGAGAAAAAAGTGAAATTTTAACATTTTGCTTGACCTTTTGACCTTTGACCTTTTGACCTCATTACCCCAAACTTTCACCAAAGAATCTTAATTGAGTAATACATGTATGCACTAAGTTTCAAGAAAATATCTTCAGGCATTGCATAGATATGGGGGAAATAGTGCAAATTTAAGCATTTGACCTTGACCTTTTGACCTTTGACCTTGAGCATGTGCACCCAAAAGTTGATAGGCACAACTTCACCCCCTAATACACATACATGCCAAGTTTCATTAGGATACCTCAAAAGGTTTTGATAGTTACCTTGTCCACAAAATTCATTACGGACGGACGGAAGGACGGACGGACGGACGGACGGACGGAAGGACGGACGGACGGACAACCCGAAAACATAATGCCTCCGGCACCACTTCGTGGCGGAGGCATAAAAAAAGTAGAATCATCATTTACACTGTATAAGTGAGAATATGCCTGTACTGCTATGATTAACATTAGGCCACTAAAAGTTCATGTCAGGCCACCAAATTGTCAAAGAGCATGCCTTTGGGTAGCCTGATCAGGTAAATAAGATTCAAAATACATTGTCATGTTCCCCTCCGTTTAACATCTCTACACTTCTTTTCGGGCCACCAACATTTTAAATTGAACTCGAAAAGCACTCTGAGAGCGCAGACCTCCGCCAAGCAGATACTTTCCACCCATGATCTTGCTCTTCCCAAAAGAGATTTTTTTTTTTTCTCCTCTCTACCACTGGGGAAAAGCTCTTTGGGCTCTTCCATAGAGATCAGTGATTTCCACCCACAGGACCTAAACACATGCTGAAAAATTGCCCTATTTCCCAATATAGAAGCCCTTGTTACGTCATAAACCCTCAGCTGCACAGCGCACCTCGCCCCAGCAGAAACTAGAGCACGCACTTTAGTGCGCACAGGCAAACCTCAAATACGCGCAGCCTGAACTCCCAAGTTCATTGACCCTACCTGCCAAAATACCAGAAATCCTTCATAAATTCCCAAAAAATTCTCGGATCATTACCAAAAGTTAATCGTTTGTTACTTGTGTCATTCTCAACCTTTCCTGCAAGTTTCATTCCAATCCGTTAACTACTTTTTGAGTTATTTTGCACACGGACAAACAAACAAACGAACTAACTAACTAACTAACAAACAAACCAACGGTAACGAAAACATAACCTCCTCCCTTGGCGGAGGTACAGTAATAATCTTAGTGGCACGAACTGTTCACCAGAGAAACTAGAGAAGCACTCTGAGAGCGCAGACTTCCGCCAAGCATGCAAATCATTTTCACCACTGATCTTGTTATTCCGTAGAGATATCAGTGATTTCCACCCATATGTACATGTACTGCATTGTGTGCTGAAAGTTGCCAGATTTCCCAATATAGAAGCCTTTGTTACGTCATAAACCCTCAGCTGCACGGCGCGCCTCACCCCAGCAGAAACTAGAGCATGCACTTTAGTGCGCGCAGGCAAACCTCAAATACGCGCAGCCTGAACTCCCAAGTTCATTGACCCTACCTGCCAAAATGTCAAAAATCCTTCATAAATTCCCCCCAAATTCTCGGATCATTGCCAAAAGTTAATCGTTTGGTGCTTGTATCATTCTCAACCTTTCCTGCAAGTTTGATCCCAATCCGTTCACTACTTTTTGAGTTATTCTGCACACAGACAAACCAGGGTTCTCGCCAGGAATTTCTTCACGCTTGTCGGCATTTATGCGCGCTGTTCTGGGGGTGGGTACGGGAGGAGGGTTCCCCCTCCCGCGCGAAGCGCGGAAGCCTTTGCTAATGCTCAATACAACACAGATAAATCGCCGCTAAAATGCCACTAAATGCGACATTTTCACGGAGATGTAATGAACGTTGTGAGGGGCATATTCTCACAGAAACAATGCAGAAACTCCATACCTTTTGTTAGCGGCAGTTCCTAAATAATAAATGAAAGAGAAGTAGGTGCCGATGGTGGAGGTTCCGATTTCTTTTAGGCCTTTCCTGTTTCACTGTTGCAATAATTAGCCGCCTCTGCATGCATCGCAACAACGCGCGCCGTGTTGCTTTCTCGCCGTCTGCTCGACCACGTGGTAGGCCTATTGCATGCAGATGCGCGAGAAGCGATCGAGAACTTTCGGGACATCGTTGCACTTTCCTTTCTGGGTATACTGCGGTAGTTTGGCCGTGACATCAAAGAGATATCATACAAAAATGTAATGATGGTCATTATTCCGAAGGTTTGTTTAATCATAAAATGAAACGATTCATTACTGAGTACTTCGAAGGTTTGTAATCGGAAACAACGACAACACCAAAGGTCGGTACTACAGATGAATGTTCAAAATAAAACTGATTTCGTTCGAAGATTAACAAGCATTTTTTCTTTATTATTTTCCGATCAACGAACCTTCAGAAAGGAATCTATCATCTATCATCGTTATTGCTTCAGAAAAACAAACCTTCTGAATAAGAAAACACCCTTTTGGGGCCGTTGTTGTATTCCGAAATTATACTGGCAGAACATTCGAAATAACAAAATTGATTTCGTTTGGATATAAACGAATATTTTCTCCTTTATAATTTTTCTATTAACGATCATTCAGAATTAAGAATGTAGAGTATTATTTTGCCATTATTCTTTCGGAGTAACGAACCCTGAGGGTAAGAAAACTGTAACCGTTTTCATTTCTTCTTTATCGTTTTCCGATTAACGATCGTTCAGAATTAAGAATCTAAAGTATATTATATCGTTATTCTTTCGCAGTAACGAACCTTCAGAGTAAAAGAAAACTGTAACCGTTTGGGGCCGTCGTTTTATTCTGAAATTTCGAAATAACAAAACTGATTTCGTTGTGAAATGAACGGACATTTTTTTAAAATCATTTTTGGATTAACGAACCTTCAGAATAAGGAATAGAGCATTATTTTTGCATTAATCTGTCGGAGTAACGAACCCTAAGAGTAAGAAAAGTGCAACTGTTCTTGGGGCAGTTTTATTCCAAATTTCACTGGCAAAACGTTCGAAATGACGCACTGATTTCGTTTTGAAATTTACGGACATTTTTCTTTATTCAATTTTCGGTTAACGAACCTTCAGAATAAAGAATCTATTGTTATTACATCATTACTACTTCTGTCGGAATAACAGACCCTTATAGAGTACGAAAACACGCTGTTTTGTGCCGTTGTTTTATTCCGAAATTTCACTGGCAGAACGTTCGAAATAACAAAACTGATTTCGTTGTGAAATGAACGGACGTTTTTTCTTAATCATTTTTTTTTGGATTAACGAACCTTCAGAATAGGGAATCTAGCATTATTTTATCATTAATCTGTCGGAGTAACGAACCCTCAGAGTAAGAAAACTGCAACTATTTTGGGGCAGTCGCTTTATTCCAAAATTTCACTGGCAAAACGTTTGAAATGACGCACTGATTTCGTTTTGAAATTTACGGACATTTTTCTTTATTCAATTTTCGGTTAACGAACCTTCAGAATAAAGAATCTACAATTTATTATTTCATCATTACTACTTCTGTCGGAATAAGAGACCCTTAGAGTACGAAAACACGCTGTTTTGTACCGTCGTTTTATTCCGAAATTTCACTGGCAGAACGTTCGAAATAACAAAACTGATTTCGTCGTGAAATGAACGGACATTTTTTCTTAATCATTTTTGGATTAACGAACCTTCAGAATAAAGAATCTAGCATCATTTTATCATTAATCTGTCGGAGAGTAACGAAAAAAAAAATGAATCTTGGTGGCGATAACTGATGCTGGTGTAGAGAAAAACAAAGACAGCTCGCTCAAAAGATGCTTCCTTCTTTCAGTTTATTTTCTCCCCAGTCATTCCTATCGTTCTCCTCCCATGAACCCCTGCCATGCAGGGACGATGAACAAAACAAAATGTTACCGATGCTGCAATGAAAAAAAAAGAAAGAAAGAAACACGTCCTCAAAGCAAATTATCTATACACTTTTCAAGTTGAACAAATTGATGTTCGTAATGAAGAATAAAAAAAAAAAGCACGACCTCAAGCAGTGGGGAAACTTGATATCATGGCTTGTGGAAATTTCCACGATATTTCCACGAAAGCCAGGTGTCAGATAAAGAATGTCGCGCGTACTGCCACCTTGCTTCAGTGGTCGTAAACAGCGTGTACATAGCATGTAAACCAACTGGGAACATTGATGAATGATCATCATTTATTTTCTGCCCATGAAGGCCCCCTAACCCACCTTTTAACAAACCAAGCCAGAAGCACGTGGAGCATTACGTATACGTTGAACTTGAAAGACCATCATGACAGAATTACTATAAATTTCGGCCCGGAGAAGGAAAATGGAATATTCACGAATGACGTTTACAAATCCATAGAAATTGAAAAGGCTAAAATGGAACGCATGGCTTTTTAGATTTAAAAAAAAATAACCCACTGAAACTACCAAAACCTAAATAACAATTTGCATTTGCTTACTCCATCGCACGTTCTTTTTTCTTTTCTTTTTTTTTAACGAAAAATGGAGTTAATTTTCTCTCTGCGGCAATGCTTTGAACGCATCTAATTTTGCGTCATTGCCGATGGCCAGCTTCCTAAAGAATTGATACGAATCCTTTCAAATATACGAAACAAAGTCTAAAGATCCTGGATCCTGGCGGTGAATTTCGGTGGTATTATAAATCCTGCTCACTATCAAAATTTAATCATCTGTTCCTTGCACCATTTTACCAACCAACTGTTCCTGAAAATTTCATCCTAATCTGTTCCCAAATTTTGACTTATTTTGCGAATAGAGAGAGACAGACAGGCAGACAAACTAACAAACAAACCAAAGCAGCCAAAAAAAAAAAAAAAATACAACCTTTGGCGGAGGGGGGCATGCATTTCATATCGTTTGTTCTTGCGTAACCCGACAACAAGCGTGACAACAAGCGAGCACGTGTCAGCCTTCCTCAGCCTCCCTCGGCCTCCGACCCTCTCTTCCCGTCCTCTCTCTCCCTCTCACAATACACTGTAGCGTTGTACACGCACGCGGCTGGATAAGTGGCCGGCTGGGTGCTTGTGCATGTGTGTGTGGATCCCAAATCAGAGCGCATGTGGTGAGCAAGTGTGTGATGTGGTGTGTATCTGTAGGGAGGTAGTACGTCGCTCTGTTGAGCCGCGTTGTTGTGATCGGTGCGGTGACTGCGTGGGTAAATTTTTGCGCTTGTATAAGTATGTAAACTGCTGCTGCTTTCAACATCTAGCTTCTTTTCTAGCCAGATAATAAAGACTGAAAAAGGCGAGAAATTGGTCCGAACTTAGCTCGTCAAGCAAGTTACCCTTGTCGGCAAGTTCACGCGTGGTGTTACCCTTGTCGGCAAGTTTTACCCTTGTCGGCAATTGCTTCTTCAAACCGCACGCTTGTCGGGGCCGACAAGGGTGATATACGCTGGCGAGATCCCTGCAAACTAACTAACGAACTAACTAACGAACAAACCAACGGTAACAAAAACATAACCTCCTCCCTTGGCGGAGGTAAAAAGTTACTGTCAAGCCCTGCAATATCATACAATATTGTGTATTGCTGCTGTACAAACTTTCACTACCCGAGCTA
>NW_027273440.1:0-12293 GCF_040938485.1 Diadema antillarum | reverse complement strand
TATTGCAAGTGAAAGAAAGAAAGAAAGAAAGAAAGAAAATGCAAGTTGATTCAGTCTTGCTCTCACCTGGCTTATCTTCATATTTGATGCGATCTGTTAATGTTCAGTTATGTGTTCAATATTTGAAATTTCTGCTCGATGAGGTTGATGTATAGGTCTTTGTCCGAGTCATAATAATAACACTTGTGAAAGGATGCATGTTTGATGATTACAACACACTCTGCATGAGTGATCCCTCTATCAGTATCAAGCATTAACATGCTGCAAAACCAGAAATGTTCCTGTGTGTTTTAATTACATGAGAGCAAATATTCATGAAATTAAAATGCGCATGAGAGTTCCTGTGTACCCCTGTATGCGTGAATGCCAGTGGCAATTCGCAAAAATTTCATGCCCGAGAAAAGCCGTTGCTCAATCAAAACACAAAAATTTCAGGCACTGTTTTTTGATATTTTGCTTTACTGTAATGGGATTGTCTGTTCATGCTCTGTCAGCAAGAGTATTTAGCAGTCACTCTTACCAGATTTTCTTTGATAGATACAGTGTGGCAGAGTAGCTGTCTTCATATGTAGATTTGATTACAGATCAACAAAGTTCAGGGAACATATTACTATTACATAAGGTTGATTTTTAAATTGCATACATGTGCAGGTCCCTGGTATATATGGATATCATATGGGGAGGGTGAATAATTGGCAGACAGAGTCAAGTGTTTGGTCAAGTGCTAGGTAGTTGGCATTTTCCGCTTAAAAGTTAAGCAATATATGATACAAGTTCATCAGACTTGGTACATGTTTATGACAGGCCCTTTTTGTGCACATAAAAATCTCTATGGGTCTGAATGCATGGTGGTTGGAAGCATTTAATTTTTGTAACATCTCTACGTTTGTGTGAGAGGACAGGCAATATTTTAGCACTAGAGGTGTACCCCCACCCCCCCCCCCCCCCCCGAAAAAAAAAGGTCTGGAATAGGGGTATTGATAAATTACCGGAGGATTGCAGATAACATTATTCATCAGAAAATGAGCATGGCAAATCTGCAGAATCTCCGATCTAGCTGAATTGGACTTGATTTCGTATGAAATGAATATTGCTCTGCTCGATCACGGCCACAACATGCCATGGTGTGATCACACTGCATTCGCAGAAATCTCCCAGGTTGCTTTCCATTCAGCGGTGAATGATGCAAAGGCCTCTGTGCAGAGAAATTCCACCCCCATAAATGTTGCACTTTACTGTTGAAGCTTCACAGCCAGTGACGAGCAGCTCCTCAGAAGGTTCATTCACACACATTGAAAAAGCACGGGTCAAACCCTTTTTTTGTTGGCACTCTGGTTCACACGTATGCTGGCCCCCCTCCTCCCCCCCCCACTCCCCCCCCCAAAAAAATTGCGACAACACTGGTTCACAAACGAAAATTAGAACTCAAATCGCATTAGTTCGAGCGAAGGCCACACTGCGCATGGTTGAGGTACCGCACACCTTACATTACGGGATGTAAGAAAAAATGGTGCGATTGCGCAGAGAGTTCATACACATTTCGCACTGTAAATAATCGGGACAATTCAGCAAAAGCGTGATAATTTCAGAAACATTGCATGTTAAGTGATGCGGAGGATCACGATTTGAATCTTGATGATAGTTGGGATTATTACACGCATGAAATAATTTTTTTTTTTTTTTTTTTTTGCGTTGCGATTCAAATAGCGACCCAAATAGGCCTAACTGCGACTAAAGGTGGCTGTGTGAATGGTCCTAATAACGTTGCACTTTCCATCTAAGCTTCACTGCCAACGAGGAACAGCTACTCAAGAGTGGGCTCTTTGGAACCGTGTTGAGTGTGTTTAAACAAAGGCTCTCAGTTGTTCCACTACAATGCTCAGTTGAGGGGTCACGCCCAACATCAGCAGGCATGGCCTCACAGCATTGTCTAATACTGTGTTGTCATTTGTTGTTCACAAATTGGAACAAACCAAAACGTGTACACTCAGGACTGGTACACATGGATCGGGCAGTTATGAAGATTTTGTGTGATCTCATAATAGTCCTGTGTCTTCAATGAGCTTGTATTATGGTCAGGCATAGAGTAGATATCAATATATATTATGCCTTTTCCTGGAATCTGAACTTCAGGAAATGGTTTTAACACAAACTAGCATTTGCAGTATTGAAGGAAACACAAACCAAAAACTCATAGGATTAAACTCTGTCATTGGAAGTTGCAGGAGCTGAGATCAAGCATAATAGGACAAGGAATCAGGAAGTGTCAGCTGTGTAAAAAAAATGACAATTATTTCAGAGCTCTTTCTATGTCATTCTGCTCTAAAAAACACATGGTGAAAAGTTGAGCCATTTTTCAGTAATAGAGGGAAGTGATCATTGATACAGGATACTATTGTTTTCATGAAATTTGCATTTTCATAGATAAGAGTTGAATCATCCCTCAAAAACCGAATAGTTCCTGCAGCTTGACTATCTTCCTTTTGATTTTTGGTTTTTATTTAAAGGCATTATTTACCATTTGCAGATGAAACAAAAACCCAGCTTTGGTGCTTCAAAATAGTCCTAAAATCTGACAGCTTTGGTGCTTCAAAATAGTCCTAAAATGTGAGTTAGGGATAGAAACAACCAGTGTAAAAAAGTTAATCAGTATAATCAATGTTAAGTATTGTTAAATATACAATATGTGAACAAAGGTTATAATAAAATTGTTTCTAGACTAAACTGTCTGCAGTTTTGGTTTAGTTAGAAAAATAGTGATATATCCTTATATTTTAGCTTTATTGCAATATTTTTATATGGTAGGATGTTTTGTGATACAACTGACCTACACGTATACATTAATATGACAACTCAAAATTTTTTTAAATCACTGCGCCCAATGGTAAACAATACCTTTAAGTTTCTCCATAAAAACAGTGATGTCATTAAACAGTAAGGTACCAAACAATGCACATGTGGCAATTAATCATTTAGTGGCTTGAATGCAATTCTTTAGAATACTCAGGTGTATATGTCCATTGTATCTTCAGTACTAAACATTTTCAAATTTTTTGTTTTATCTCCTGTACAACAAGAGGATGTTATGTAAGAAATATGCAAGCAATACCTAGACAATTTAAATTACCTAAAGTTGTTGAAATCTTGATGATTCTATCACTAGTATATCAGTATTTCATTGCATTTTCAAAAAGTTAGTGTACAAGTCCCAGACTCTTGAATGCATGTTATTTTCTAAAAGCAAACATGATTGCCACCGTGAAGACAAGTTTACTTAAATGTATACAAAATTGGTTTATGTTTATATTCTTCATAATCAGGAGATATGGAAATTTGCATAATCAACTATTCTTTTCTTTTAAAACAAAATATAGCCAAGTTTGCCTCGCATTGATTCTCATTCCCCAAATTGAACTATGGTGTTTCTGCATACAAGTGTAGAAGCCGTGTAAGCTCAGTCAGCCACTTACTGTTTATGGCCATGCATGCTAAGCGAGTACAGTTACACATTTATTGTGCTTCAATATGCCCCAAGTGACTCACCGCATGCCGGCTTCCTTCATTTGCCAAATTAAAAGCGGGGATCTCAAGCATCTTCGTCTAGCCTTATTTCAGGGCTTTATATTTCACATGATCATACACATACAAGTGTACTATGAAGATGAAAAAAAAAAGGAGTTGTGCTAAATTAAATGTTGTAATTACATACACACACACACACATGCACACACACACGCACACATGCACACACACATGCACATAAACACATGCACACAAAGATCGTTCATATGTTTGAACAGCCAGCAGAATGGTAAATGTTACCTGGATTCATTGAAGGTTGTCAAACTTGATGAACAGCAATACAAAGGAAATACTAAGATTTTATTTTGCTTATTTCTCTGTTTTTAAAGTCGATTACCATGCAGATTGTTGATATCCCAGTTAAGCTGTGTTACCAGTCTTTAAAACTACTGAATCAGGTTTATTCTTTGCTATAGAAGTAAAACGTCTGGGCTTGAATATCAATACCAGACAGTTTCCTCCAATCTCCCCTCCTTCCCCTCTCCCCCTAAAGAAAGTTCTTCTTTTGAAAGGCTGTGTGCCAAATGCTTAATTGCTTCAGAATTATGATGAGGAAATCACCTTTATTTGAAGATCTAGAATCAGCTTGGTTTTTCACTTGATTAATCCACTTTGTATGCATTTATTCTATACCTTGAGAAAGCAAGAGCTTTGATACAAAGATTGGGCTCATGGGCAGGCGTCAGGGGTCATTTACTCCCAAAACCTCAGCTCCTGTCTATTGCTGCAGTTTAGCTAAAACTTTGTTTGTGGTCACCTGCGTTCTCCAGTTATCATTTCTTTAGGAAGAGTATCTGGCGGTTGGTTGAGCAAGGCTGTACAATTGTAGGCCCTTGTTTGGGTCCCCCCCCCTCCCCCCCCCCCCCAAGATGAGTAGGCACTTTTGTCAAAAGTTGTTTGCCACCTGTGTAGCCATTGACCATTGTGTTAGCGTGTGCTCAAGAGCATGGATTATTCATTGTGCTTTGCTGATTTATAGAAAGTACAAATGTACAGGATAGATTTTGAGTGCTGCAGAAATGTGTGGACAGGACGGAGGGAAATATCGTTTGAGTTTCATAAGCACCTTGCCTGATTGCCGGGGGCAAGAGAAAATCAAAATCAGACAAGTGTTTTGGAACATTTAGAAAAAAATGTTTGCCTGAATTGGGCAAGCAAAAAGTTTTGAAGCCTCCTTTTTCCACTTTTTCCCACCCCCTACAAAACCCACAAAGTCAACCATACAGACACCAGAGCCCCAAAGATAATGACTGTTTAGTGATGCAACACACTTTGATTTCATTTTCAGCAACTTTGTGAAGAAGCCCCAATGCAATGCAATGCCATCACTTGATTGAACCAAGTTTGTTACTCCAATGTGTTGAAGCGTGCAAATCAATGTGTGTTGTTTATGAACTAATCGTTCTTTATTATACCCTTGAATTACACATGATTTTCTTTATAATTTCTTATATTTTTGAAATTTCTCTGTGAGCAATTAAAATTAATGTTCGGGTCAAGTGTTCTGCAACAATTTGCAAATCTGCTTGCCCAACCAGGCAAGTGGTGAAAAAAAAAAATGTTTTATATTGTATGTAGCACCCTAAAGAGTAGTCACATCACAGCAAAATCTTACAGCGTGAATTTTAATCATGGAATAGTATTGGAGTCATTAGAGTTCCTGTATTGGACAAAAAAAAAAAATGGAACAGCAGTCTGAAAGATTGTAACTTGAATTTGTAATTTATATTTTAAAAAAAAATTGAACTATACAGAAGTTGTGTAATGCTTTCACATTTTGCTCAACTTTACTTTGCTCTTTATTTTGCTCAAAATTTAGCTGATGCATTGCTCTGACTTACTAGATTTCATGTGTCACAATTTTTTTAAAGTCATTTTTTGTTGTTTTAGTTCTCTTAATGGTATTACATCTGTGGTGCATTCTACTGTAAAACAAGGAATCTTCGCATGCATTTTAATTTCGACGAATTTCGCGAGCGCCAAAATTCGCGAAATTAAAATGCATGTGAAAGCTTTTGTATACACTACATGCAGTGAATGCCAGTAGCAATTCGAGAAAATTTCATGCCACGAAAAAGGCTGTCGGCTCCAATTCGCGAAAATTTCATGCCGCGAATATATCATGTTTTACAGTATTTCGACACTCTCTCTGAGAGCCTGTAAACCATAGAATAGCTGAGTCTTGTTGGACTTTGTGAGAAAGTGTAGTGCTCTCAATTTTGCAATAGTACCTTTAAGAACAAGTAACAAAATATTTGCAAACATATTACTTTGTGACACTTACAAATACCACCTTATACAGCCATTGCATTCTACTGAATTGGAGATTTCTCAAAGCTGCCAGCTACTTCAATTTCTCACTTTATGTGAAATAATTGGGTTCAAGTTTATTCAAGGCAGTTTCTGCAAGGGTTTACCGTTACAATAAATATTTATGCAGGAATCATATCCTTGCTTCTTTACATAGCAGAAACAGCAGGAGATACTGGGTCAATTTTTGTGGTAACTGGGCCGTTTGAGTGGGTCAGGCAGAAATGACCACAAATATGGAAATCTTTCAGTGCATGGAGAACTGTGTAGTCTTCTCTCAAGCCTTTGTGAAGGAATGTCAGACTGTGCAGTGAGCCATGTTGCAACTGCAGTAGGTGGCAAGTGAGGATCTCAATTATGGGTTTATAGTTCCATGTGTGATTTAGCATAGGGGCCTATAGTCAGGATGTAGAGCTCAAGGAGTGGCAGACGCAATGGTGCAATAGATGTACACAGGGATACTCGGGGAAATCAAGATTTGCTCTCACAAGCATTCTCTTGAGTTTGTCCTGACATGGCTGTTAGTTTTTGAAAAGCCACAATCTAATTGACAAAGTCTCAAAATTTCAAAAGTACAATCAAACATTAAATATAACCAAGGCTTGTATACCTAAGTGATATTTGATTGTACTCCGTCAACAAAATCTGCTAACTTAAGCAGATCCTGAATTGATACACTTTTGAAGTATGTAGGGCCTACTGCAGTGATTTCATTGAACAAGTGGTAGGCTATTGCTCAATCAATTTCTTCAGACCTTAGCACTGAATGTACAATATTGTGTACATTTGTGAATCATTTTCATACCCAAATTCAGTTAATGTGCAAAGTACATGTACATATCTAACCATCTAACAATACTGTTTAGGGTATATAGTCTAATTGTTATTTGAGATATGCAATATCAAGATTTAAAATTAATTTACTATCATCTTTAACTGTTCATATACTGCTTTGCATTGAAGAGAATTTCCCTCCGAGCAAATTCCATATACAGATGTGGTTATTTAATTGAATGTCAAAAGGGCCATTAATGTCGAGCTATCCTGTTTGTGTCCCAAAGTGAGACAGTGCAAGATTCATAGTTTGATTATACGTTACTGATTTTCCACCTCCTCCCCTAAAAAAAAAGTAAAGAAAAAATACTTGTATACAAAATGTAGGTTTGCAAGTGGGTAACTGCAATATACCTCTACCACATTATTAGTCTAACAGTAAATGTGAACCATGTTGACATGCCCATACACTTGTTGTGATATCATGTACTTTTATATGAGACTCCATTACATTTTATTCCCAAGGATGTCTTACAAACCAGAGCACTAAAAGATATGAAGGCCAGAAGGCTTAATACAGTATCATATATTATATGATAACAGTTGCAGCAGGATGCTACAGTAGTCACAACCTTTACATGAAGAGACATTCTTTTCGCATGGCCATTATCTGCAGTGAGTGGAACAGTCTGAAGCACGAGCCAGTAAATGTGCGCTCATAATCTCTGGGCTCACTGCCCTGAATCAGAAGATTTCAGGCTGTTTTGCCATCCCGAGGTAATGGAGACTCTTACAAGGCAGAACCCTCATGCCAACTGAACCATTTGTGTTCATACACTGTACTTCGAATGTGTATACACACACACACGCACATGCACATATTGTCATTGTAAATATACAAGAGATAGATTAATATACCAGGGATGCCAAGTTCAAAAAAATTTTATGAGTTAGATTTTCGTGACTCGGCATCTCGGCATGCGAATGTGCGCGCGAGCGAGGGTGTGAGAGGGGTTTCCCCCCCTGTGGCCTCCCACGGTAGGGAGCTTTTTCAATTTTCAGCTCTTATTAGTGCGATCAGGTGCATACTTAAGTGACTATTTTTTACTTATTTTGAAAGACAAAAGGGAAACTATACCTTCAATTGCAACTATCACTTTAATCTTTTGAAGCTATGCTCATTATTATAGGCCCAAGTTGCAGACTTCGCCCGATGCGTGAGAAAAATGGGTGTCATGCGTGAGATCGTGAGATGGCCCTAGATGCTTGAGTCTCACGCAGAATGCGTGAGACTTGGTAGCTCTGATATACAGATTATGTAACAAAAGGCTTCTACCTCTACAATGTATGTTCTTTTACTTAGAAACATAAATGAACATTGATTCAGAACACTGTCATATCTTTTGGAGAACTTCAGTTTATAGAGATTGGCACATAAGGTGCGTGCCTCTTTGCACTATATTGGGATGTATTGATATATCTTATTCTACTCAGGGGAATACATTTGCATCGTATGCTGATCTTACCATAGAAATGTGCACCCGTGGCTACTGAGATTTGCTGCTTTGTGCAAGATATGGCTTTCACAATTTAATTACGTGTACCTCCACAAGAGCATTATGACGTACATTGTCTGGAGAGAACAAAGTGTGCCAGTACAGCAGGGCTTGCTGTCCACGACAACCCACCCAGCCTGAGTGAGCCAGTATGGGCATCAAAATCCTCCCCCCCCCCATCATCAATGCCTCCCCCCCCCCCCCCCCCCCCCAATGTGTTGTAATCTAAAACCCCCACTAGTCACAGAGTGCCTGAGAGTTCATGCCAAGTTCATCTCAGGCCACTTCTACCTACCGCCGCCCAGATGCAGAAAAGCCTATTGAGAGACTCCTGTGACCCAACCCAAACACCCGATGCATTTGTCAGGTGTTTTCTTCTGGCGGAGAAAGTATTTGAGCTGCTGTAGCCAGCCCTGTGCAGTGCGCCTTCACAGCCCTGCTTGTGGTCTCGAATTTCTGCACTTTTTTTTTTTTTTGTGGTCTTTCAATAATTTCACTACACTATGAATGTTTCACTGCCTGAGAATTTAAATTGGATAGTTCAAATAAACCAGTGGTAACATATGATTCATAAAAACATTATCTGTTCCTCTCCCCCCCCATCTTAATTGCTGTTCTGTTATTTACTTTGGTGTGCTGAACTGGAATATAATGGGGAGGTATGTCATCCAATAATAAAAATGAGTTGACAATCTGCAAAGTCATCTGAATTTTATGTTATGATCTTTTTGCCTTTTGACCACCTTCTGGCCTTGCCTTTAATTTCTGGTTTTGAAAGTCCATGGTTGCAATGATTACCACTTGAGAATGGGACAGTTCAGGTTTCTGTCCTTTGATCAACCCACAGCTTACTCAGCGTTGGCGCTGGCAACCGGAGGACCGCTGACGTTGCTTCACCTGGATATGCTAACCTCTTTGTACTGGACAAGAAGGACTTGCAGGAAGTGGTGGTCAACTACCCTGATGCCCAGGAAAGCCTAAAGAAGAAGGCTAGGTATGATGATGATTTGGAGAGGTTTCACGCCTCGGATCCCTGTCCCTCGGATAGGACATAAAAAAGGAGGTCCCTTGTGTGAGAGAGTCACAACTTATGCACGTAAAAGATCCCACTTCATTCATTCATCACAAAGAGTAGGGTATTTAACCCTGTGAAGTAATCCTGCCTCACATCCAACTGGACCCCATGGAAGACCAGCTTTATAGTGTAGCTGAATATGGGCTATAAAGCTGTCTTCTCAGATGGGAAATGAACAAACAAACAAACAAACACCTACAAGAGAACTCGTGTGGAAACATGTTATTTTTCCAAGTTGAAAAAGCAGACTTGAATCACAGTACTCTGTAAACACAATTCACAAATCATGCTAGACTGGTAATTCCCTTTAATAGGTGTTTTTCTCTGTTTCAACAGAACTTTGCTTTTTGTTCTTTTCATGCCGTTCAAGTTGTTTTTGTCAGTCTAAGAGCAAACATCAATCACAATTATCCCAAACTCATTTCTTACATTAACAATATTGGGCCATTGATGGTTGGAGGTGTTTGTACAATTAAGTTTATATGTGCAGTTTGAATGTTTTGACCTTTTGCAAAAGTATTTAAGAAGTGAAGCTTTAGCTGTACCATAATTTTAATTCTGCCGTGGTGTATTTATAAGAATGACATTTTCGTTTTTCACACACAAAATTATTTTTATTTGAGCATGGTTCAAAGTATTCACTTGTAATCATAATGACCAGTAAGAAACACACCAAATCTATTTGTCTACAAATACCTTTCATGAACTCTCCATGAATAACTGTAAAAGCTATTATTTTGCATTTTTTTGGCCAATATTATGAGGAGAGTCCACATACATTTGCGCGAGATATTGTTTTTTCTCTATTTGACACCAAGGCTATCATAAGTGCACTAATGCCTTTCCTTTCACAAATTTTCATGTAGCTGTTGAATTCGCGGCCAAACAGCGATAAGCAAAATTTGCGAAAATTGAACTGTCTGTGAAAATAACAGATTGTACAGTAAACAGGATGTCTGTATTCTTATAGATTGCAACAGAATAACACATCTGAAGTTGTGATAATGTGTTGCCAACAGACTCATGTCCTGCCAACTCTCATGGCGACAGTCGGTCTAAGTGTGTTTTGCAGAAACAGATGCATATTCCTTCCTTGCAAAATGATTCTGATTTTAAAGGAAAATAACATGATTGAATTATCAGAAACATTGTTTTTTGCCTTTTTGTCTAGAAAGTAGTGTAGTGTGTCACAATGTGCATATGATAATGATATGAGGCTGTCAGCCACAAATAAAGTCATAGCTTGAAGTTTTGAGGCAAGCACATGTAAATTACCAACTTTGATACTTGCATTTTACATGAAAAAAAAAAAAAACAAAGCAAAACAAAAACAACAAAATATTAAAAAAAAAACCAGACCAGTATGGATTTTTCCGTATCATCAGGAGCTCCCACTCTATAAGAATTACCAGCACTTCTAGCACACTGTGCACAGTCAGCTGTCATTACCAACAGATGTTATGAAGTGCTGTATATCACACCCCATGAACACCTTGAACCCTTGAACATGACAGTTGTCATGGTAACGACAGAATCCAGCTTCCTGAGTTGGCTGTTGCTATGGGAAGTTGCCATTTCAGCAGAGTTGTTATCATATCAACTTTTATGAAATGGGACCCCCGGAACTAGTAAAGTTGTGTACAAGTGTACGAGCTGAGAGCATACCTAGTGTGATTGTAGACAATAGATTTCCTAATCAGTTCGACCTCAATTATCCGGCCTCCTTTTATCCAGAAATCTGTATTATCCGGACGCATTCACGCAGTGAAGGACTTTTTTTTTTTCATCTAAAAAATTGAGAAAAAAACAGTGGCTTTAAACTCAATTAAAATTTCTACAAAACTCACAGATTTACCTACAAGATATACTTTATTTTTGTGAAGAAGGGACTACAATTTTGCGCAGGCTAGCATCTAGATTATACCGTCGTTGCGGGGTACGCTACCTGCCTAGCTGCCAGTGCACTGGGACGGCAACCTTGGACGACAGCTGTATACATTAACATTGTGTCTCCCATATCCGGATGAGCGCCGGTCCCGACATGGCCAGATAATCGAGGTTGAACTGTATATCATTAATGACGTAAACCTGTTATGATTAATTAGCTAGCGAGCTCACTTCTGACCTCTCACTTTCTACAGGGAGATTCTGAAACAGAACCAGGCCTCTGAATCCAAGATGAAGAAGAGACGTGGAAAGTCCCTCATTGCAGAATCCATTCTGACAAAAGTATGCCATATGCCTAGTGTGCTATTTCCTTTTCGTTTCATCATTCTGCATATAATACCCATCAGTGAGGGAGCATAAGCATCAATTACCCACACAAGGTAATCTTTAGAATGGTCTTACATGCCCAAGGTGATAGCCATGGGCATTTGGACTGTTTGAAAGATACTTAGTATGGGTAATTATACTTATGCCCAAGTGAAATGATGTGTATTATTTGCTTTTTATGATGAAGGCAGATCCTTGTCGTTTGATAATCATCCACTTTGTGAGTGATTAAAAAGATGAAATCTTGTCCATTAACCATAATGATATAAAAATGCCATTGAGTGGTCATTGAATACTAATGACTGGTCATGAGCAAAATTAATCAATCATATGATTAGGATCTGCTCCATCATTTTAAAACAAGTATATATCTATTCATTTACATATCTGTATATCTATTTTGCTTATATTTAACTTATTTTTATATATTCATTTATGTATAGATATATATATATTTATATAACCGGTACATTTAATATCTCTACTTAACATGATTCATTTTTATATCTTATCTTTGTGATTATTTTTACATCTTTATCTATGTGTGTGCAAGAATTGTAATTGAGATTCAGATAACAGTAAATTATAATGTGTTATCAATGTAGATATTTGATCCTTATCACCGTGAGAGACTTGATAAGATCTATGAATTTCTTATATCACTTTTGTTACTCTCTCCAGAGTTTAAGCTTTCCAGTGATACATATTATTCATGGTATCCC
>NW_027273439.1:0-12573 GCF_040938485.1 Diadema antillarum | reverse complement strand
GGCAAAGACTAGTGCATCACATAGTAAATGATTTTTCTGTTCAGTTCAAATCATGGAAATATTGATATCTGATAAGATCAATTGAATCAAAGTGATTGCTAGGATATACAGTGAACCTTGCATCAAACTGGACCTCTCTTTCAACATCAAGTTTGTAATGTTCAGTCGTGCTTAAAGGTCCTGTTTACCTTTGGGAGCAGTGATTTAAGAAAAAAAGAATGTTCAAGATCACTTTTGATGAATATGTGTAGGTCAGTTGTATCACAAAACATCCTACCGTATAACATTTTTGCAATGAAGCCTAAAATATAAGGAGATATCACTATTTTTCTCATTAAACCATAACTGTAGACGGTTTAGTCTGGAAACATTTCATATAACTATTGTTTACATTGGTATGTTTAACAATACTTGACATCAATTATACTGGTTCAAACTTTTACATTGGTCGTTTCTACCCTAACTTAATTTTAGAACTATTTTGAAGCACTAAATCTGGGTTTTTGTTTCATCTGCAAATGGTAAATTATGCCTTTGAAGAGTCAGAAAAGATTTGCTATTGCAAATGATTGACAAATTGCCCTACATCGACGTAAATAAGCACTGAATTGATCAGTGTTTTAGTAGTAGCCATGATAAAAAATCATGGGCGTACATACTCGAGCAGGATTCGAACCCACGACCTCCTGATCACCGGACAGGCGTCATCTCCACTAGACCACCGAGCTTTCGCCCGACAGCAAGTGTTGGTTCTAATCCTTATAGCATGCAGCGGGTACTGCTTTTGTTGTTCAAATTTATGAAGTTCTTTCGTCGAGATGTTTCCATTGCAAATGATTGACAAATTGCCCTACATCGACGTAAATAAGCACTGAATTGATCAGTGTTTTAGTAGTAGCCATGATAAAAAATAATGGGCGTACATACTCAAGCAGGATTCGAACCTACGCCTGTCCGGTGATCAGGAGGTTGTAGGTTCGAATCCTGCTCGAGTATGTATGCCCATGATTTTTTATCATGGCTTCTATTAAAACACTGATCAATTCAGTGCTTATTTACGTCTATGTAGGGCAATTTGTCAATCATTTGCAATGGAAACATCTCAACAAAAGAATTTCATAAATTTGAAGATTTGCTATTGTTTTCATGATGTGCTTACTATGCAGGTCTGACGGAGAAGCAGGCTCAGCAGATTGTGGAGCAGCATGAGAGAGATATGGAGGAACTGATGGAGGAGAGGGAGGAGCAGCGAAAAAAACAAGAAGCTGCCCTCAAGGTTGGTACCTGTAAATCACACCATACTTACATACATCACACAGGGTTGGTAGCTGTAGACCCTGCCGGGTAACGGTGTATGACACTAATTTACGATATCAAATGCCTCCCAGAGCAGTTAATGAATTGGTGCCAAAGTGTCATGTGTTGACCATGGTAAGGACTGTTCAGCCCATCATGAATATTCACATTTTGAATGTAGCAAACGTGAAGAGCTATCATCCCTCTTCCCCTTTTCTCCTCGCAGAAACGATTGGCAAAGCAACGCATGGAGCTGGCCCAGAGGAAACAGGAGGAGAGAGAGGAACGAGAACAGATCAGAGAACATGAGGAGAAAATGGTCGGGTAAGATACAAATTCTAACTAGGTAGTATTGATGGAGACAAAATTTATATCTGTTTAATAATCTCAGATTACAAAGATGTAGCTTTTAAGAATATTGCATTATACTGAATAGCAAGCTGTGATTTACTGGAGTGGTGTTTTGTCCATTTCCAACTTTTGTTTCGATAGAATTTTCCTATTTTTCTTGATAATTTTACCACACACATATGTGGGAATATAGCCCTTTCTTTCCTACTTTTGAGCCAGATCATCCCTATTTTTCAGTCAGAAAGTTTGGGAGGTCTGCTGTCTGTTATATATCAGTGGCATCCTCCCCATCTAGTATTTTTCTCCCCCATCCTGTAATCCGTCTCCATCTTTTTCTCCCTCGTTCCAGACGTCTCTTGGCCTCCCAGGTGGCCATGTCCGAGGAGGAGCGCCAGAGGATCCTGGCGGAGCACGAGCAGCATCTGGTTGCCATGGAGAACAGCCTGGCGTTGACCAAGCTCCGCCAGAGACGCCTCCTGGAGGAGAAGATGGCGACGAGAAAGAGCCGCCAGATGGAGCGGCTGGCAAAGAAGCAGGAGCAAGAGGCAAAGGTCGGTGCACTTTTGACTTATTCTGTGCACATTATGTAAAATGGGGACTCCTCTAATTGGTCTCTCTTATTTTCTTCTTCAGCTTATCACAACATAGAAACTCTTGATATTTGCAGTGTAAAAACCCAAGTAGTTCATTTTTATCCATGTGTTTATTTTGATGATATTAATAGGCCTCTTATAGTTACCTTTTTTATTTTTGATGAAAACAGTTCAATCATTAACCCTAAAAAGGCCAGGGGGGGGTTGAATCAACCCCCCCTCGACATTTTTCGCGACTTCTCCGCCGCGCGAAATTTTTTGACCGCGACGTTCGCTGACTTTTTACTTTCAAGTCTCGCGCATCTTTTGACACCATTTTCGCAAAAATCGTGCATACCGTTATGACGCTGCATAACGTTTTATACATGCCTGTCAGATCGAAAATGGCTCAAAAACGTGATTTTGTGTATAAAGTCTATGCAAATGGAGTTTTCTCTTCATATTCATAAAGATCTGATTATTTTCACTTTTATAGGCTGAAACTAATTAATTTTAGCATAATTATGCTTGATATAGGTTCTGTCATAAATTTTGTGGAAAAAAAAGGATAAAACAAAAGGTCGAAAAAACAAAGAAATACATAAGAAATTCATAAAACAATAAAATACATAAGAAATTGATTTTGATACCAATTTTTTTTTCAAGCACATTGTTAGGAATGCTACAAAGAATGTTTTCACCAAAAATTAGGATTCTAGGAGCTTTAATTTCTGATTAAGAGCAAAATGTATGATTTTATGCATATATTAGCATAATTAATTATTTGGATGAAAATTTCCATTTCTTTTTGTATAGCTTGGTAGATTATGCCGCAGGTAATGCTTGTGCCAAATTTCATGGCGATTGCGCGATCGACGGCCGAGATCTCAGGGGGGGTTGAATCAACCCCTCCCCGGCCACAGAACACCCAAAAAAGCCCGGCCTGGTTAGGGTTAATTGGGTCAGGTTTTTCAGTACATTCCTCATGCTAATCAAATTAATGTTCATTCCAGCTTTAAATCTACGTGCTGACTTTGAGGCTTAGCTGTAAGTGTATGGGCAACCACCTCCCATGGAACTTGCGAGTGATATCTGTATACATCTGTCTTCACTTTCACTCCTCCCTGCAGCGTAAGCAGCGAGAGAGGAAGCTGGACAGTGATGATGAGGAGGACTCCACCCAGTGCAGACTGAAGGAGATGATGCAGAAACACACGGAGGAGAAGATGGCAATGCTGGCTGAGACCAGCGGAGACAGGGACCAGCTGGAGGAGGAGATGGAAGCGGTAAATTGGAAGAAGTCACATACATTGTATCTTTGTGTCCAAATACATGTATATACATGAGAATATTGACTTCTCATTTTTATTGTCTGAATTCAGAGGTGCTCCTGCATTTAATGATATTTCATATGTCAGTGTTCTGCACTCTACTTGTTGTAGCCAATAATTTCATTATCTAATAAGTGCAATGTGGGAAAGGTATCTTAATGTTCTTGAATATTTTGCAGACTTTCAAACTATTTGTTACAAGTCAAGGAATTCGTACATGAATGTTATTAATCTAATTAGATACCTAAATTAGTGTGCTGAATGTTGTTTCTTTTGTATGCGATCATGACAGTATGACATTAGTTCAAGCTCACGTGATTGTAATATTTTGTTTCTGTATAACCAATACAGAAAACATCTCAGATGAAAGAAGACAACAGCTTAATGAAAAATCTGATAATCACTTTTCCCTCTAATGAATTTTGTTTAAACAGGTGCGATCTGAGATGCTCCATGAGCGAGCCAATGCTCTGAAGGAGCAGGAGGACCGACTGGGGGCAGTCATGGCCCAACTACAGATGGAGAAAGCCAGAGAGGTGAGAGATGGGGGCAGGATGTGGGAGGGGAAGGTGTGATAGGAGGGACACCATGAAATCTTTCCTATACTTTGTGTTATATCCACATCCCAGGGCAACTTTCAAAGTCATTGCATGTCATACCATGTGCATAACCATTGGAGGCATTTATCGGTAACTATGGGCATTCATACTTTGGCTGGACTCTAAACAACAACCTCCAGAATGCATATCCGCTGGACTACTGATCTTCCGCACAACAGCCGGTGATGATTTTGATCCCTTAAAGTAGAGGGTACAGCTGTACTTTTTATTTACATCGATGAATGGCATTTTGTCAGTCAGTTTCAATCAAAGAACTCGACATAAGAATCATCCATTTGATTAAAATAGATCAGACAGCAAAATAGATGGTAACTTTATATTTTTGCTACCAGTCTGTAACTATAATCATGATTCTGCATGTGTTTACATGTTGCATGTAATTTTTTTTTTTTTTTTTCACTGAAAACCACTAGTTGGCCACCATAGAGGAACAGCATAAGGCCCTTCTGCAGCTCAAGATGAACATGCTGGATGAGCTGACTGAGAAAGGGATCATGAAGAATGCTCAGTGCAAGAAGGTCATTGAAACACACCAGAAGGTGAGATAACTGTCAGAAATTTTCATCATACTCTTGGACGTAGGAAAATAGGAGAAGGTGACATGCTGTCAGCTCTGTTGAAGAAAAAGCAAGCAAACAAACCATCTTTTATATCAGTTTTTCTGTCAGTTTGACAGTAGGCTATAATTCTAATGTAATGAATTACTATTAAGACACCTAATTCTTAGATAGGCGTAGATGCAGAAGAAACTTTATCAGTTTTGTCAGTTTTGGTTAAGAAAAGTACTTTTTGTTTTATGGTGGATATCCTAAACTGCTCCATGAAATCATCCAAATTACATTTCATTCAAATTGTATTCATAGTTTAATATTCATAATATTGTACTTGTAAGCATGGGTACTGTAACCTTTGTGATATGCTACAGTGAAAATATTCTTGTTTTATAAAAAATTCTCAAGAGTGCGTGTTGTTTCCCAGTTTTGTGAAAATGTTACTTCAAATGAACATGGTATGCCAGGTTATAAATGGTATAAGATTATGGCATGGACTACACACATCTTGCCAAGATATGTTTCAAACAGGGTGATTGCGCAGTGATGGATGAGGCCAAATCATACAATTTAAAACCCCCTCGTTTGTATACTCGTCACAGCAAATGGAGGCAGTGGAGCAGAAGTTAAGAAAGCAGAGGGCCAAGGCCGAGGCAGAGACCAAGAGGAGGCTGAAGGAGAAGGCAGCAGAGAGGGAGCGGGCCTTGGCCCAGAGACAGGAGGAGGAGATGGCCCAGCTCTTGGAGCGAGAGAAGAGCGGCACGGCGGCGAGACTCAAGCGCATCGCCCTCAAGCACAAACACATGGTGCAGATGGAGGAGTTTAGGTGAGAATTGAAGAAGGAGAGAGATGGGAAATTGCTTCATAAATGTACATATCAAGCATTTTCCATGCTAGGGCAAAAATAATGATTCAAATCTTTGAAAGGATTAAATGCATGAAGGGCAATGTGTCTCTGATATCTTTTAAATTACCCACCAATGTGCTAACTTTATAGACAATTTCTTCTTTTTTTTCAGATATGCTCACTAATGTATGAATTTTTCTAAAGTTCTGTGTTTTAGGGGAGTTGGATGTGGCTAAAATTTGAACTGAACCATGTGCTCTGCAGCTGTGTTCTGTACCAGAAGGAGCAAATTGTGTGCCAATGTGTAACTGTCATTCACTTCAGTTCAGTGTAGTCTAACAAGTCTTGTTGTGCTGTTACACATTGAATTTCCTTCAGGAATAAGTTGGAGATCGAGATGACCCAGTCCCTCGAGGAGCTTCGCAGACAGTCTGAGGTCATGAAGATGAAGCAGCAGCAGGAACAGGTATGGACGATGATGATGATGATGATGATGATGATGATTGTAATAATGACATACTTCGATAGTGTTTTAAGAGCTCTTTCGCTATAATGTAATCATCATTCTTGGTGATTTTTTAACACGGGAGCCTTAGGCCCTTCTGCCAGACAGACGACGATACTCTACTGTGCTGCAAAAGCTCCTGAATACTATTTTTCTGCACTGTCCTAAATGATTTTAATAGATGAATATTAAATGAATATCATTTGCATAAAACATATCAATCTTCTGTACTAATTTGCTCAACGAAAGTCCTCATTTAGTCCTCGTTAATGGCATCTGTAAATTGATGTATCAAATGAATTCTGAATATCTTGTAGTAATTTCATATTTTATTCCTTCTTCCTGCTTATAACCACAGACAGTTTTTACCAAACACCGTGTCACTTTTCAGGATAGTCCTCATTGTAGATCGGCATGTGTTTTTGCAATGGCAATCCATTTCGCCAGTTCATCTGACAAAGTCACTAAAATGCTGGCAAGGGACTGGTCACTTCTAATTTCTAATTTCACGCTCTGCTCCGTTTGCCCCCAGGAGCTAGACTTCCTGTCTGCCCTGGTCAAGGTTGGCAACTACGAGAGGTCAGAGCTGGTCAACATCCTCCACCTGCTCTTCCCGGCCAGGTCACACAGACCAGGTCAACGCCATGCTGACCAAGCTGTATGCCAAGGTGGACGAAGAGAAGGACAATGGGGACTCCAATGATGGCACGCTCGGTCAAAAAAGGAAGGGTCAGTCAATAGAATCATACATTTCATTTCATTTTCCATGTCTCAGATGTTAGTGAAATGCTCACTATTTAGTCTTGCTAATAGAGGATTTGTAAAAAACTGCAACTATATGATTATATTTACATCATTTAGGACCTTTTGTTTATTTTGTTATTATTCTATGTTTGTATGGAAATTATAATGTTGAAAATGTATATATATATACTTATTGCCATATGCATAGTAAAGTGAACTAGATTTCTACATTTGCATGGCTCGGAGGGCTTACTTATAATGCTAATTGCAAAATATGTTCAATTTGCCCCTTTTGAAGGTATAATTTGATGAGTCATTCAGAATGACTACACTTGAAAGTAGTTGCATTGCAGACATGCTGTAAATAAAAATATCAAATTATTAATGCCTAGAAGAAGATGTAGAATTACATCCCAGTGTAGAATTCTTCCTCATTGCATTTTTACTTCCTTCCCTCCTACCCCCTGCTTCAATTTCACCCACAATCTCACAACCCATTTCTCATTTAATCCCTTGTGATGATTTAACTGTGTTCCTAATGAAGTGTTTGTGTTTCTTTTTTTCATCTTGTTTAATTTCTTGTGAATTATGATATTCATGAACGGCAAACTTGAGTGTCACTGTATGTTAATTTTCACACTAATGATATACTCTCAAATTAACTTTTCTGTCTCTTATTGAAATATTTATTTCTTGGTGGTGTGTGTCTATCATTTTATCTATAATAATTCTTCATCATGTATGTATTTGTTCTGGTATGACACTCTATCTGCTATTTGATTCCTTGATACGTTTGTAATAATCTCTAATTTGCTGATACTAACTACTTTGTCTTTCATAACCGTGAAAGTGCAAATATTTCACCTAAATTCCATATAAAACTGATGTGACATTCTTGTTGTAACCTACCAAATGCTTCTAACAAACTTGGCAATGCACT
Source organism: Diadema antillarum (assembly GCF_040938485.1). Lineage (NCBI taxonomy): Eukaryota > Metazoa > Echinodermata > Echinoidea > Diadematoida > Diadematidae > Diadema > Diadema antillarum. The sequence continues at coordinate 4,816 of NW_027273439.1, read as the reverse complement.
GAACCCATGTAATGTGATGCCAACACTTTAATGTCTATGGACACACAAAACAACAAACATCTGCAATGAAAAAAAAAAAAAAAAATCCAACATACATCTTTGCCGAACTGGTTGCTCTGCTGTTTGTATGTGATGAGGATCCACTAATTGTGCTGTCTGCAATCATGCCATTTTGTTACTGTCATATGTTTTCCCTGCTGTAATGGGGGTTGCACTTGTTCTGGTTTTGTAATATCTGTATTTGGCAACACACTGTGGATCTATAGGGACCTTTTCCTGAAAATTTTACAGGGTATCAACGGGAGACGAGAAGAAGGGGCCACGACTGGAGGACAAAGTGAAGGACGCCATCTTGGGGAAGATCCAGGAGAGGACCAGCAGGTACGTCACCAAATGAGCAGAGACTCCAACTCTCCCCGTTTTCGACGGGAGATCTCCCGCCGAAAACCATTTTTTTGCAAAATCTCCCGTTCTCCCGCTTGAGATTTAATTTCTCCCGCCCTGGCTCTGTGTCTCCCGTTGGAAAGGATTTCTTACTTATTGCTATCGTATGTTGAAAAAATAAGCCTTAGATAGCACTAGAGAGCATCTAGAAACCTTGTAGGAACTTCGTGCTTCGTACACATCAAAATGGAGTCTCCCGTTTGCTAGGGTTTTCAGGCGGGAGAATCTCCAGATGAGAAGGTGCTTGAGGTTGGAGTCTCTGCCTACGCTGTAGTATAGTTTCACATGTAATGCACAGGCGTCATGAGGTAACGACATAGTCCAGCAATGTTTCATGAACAACAAGAGCGATGAATGTGTAATACTTTTGTTTATGCTTATACAAGTGTATAGATCTTTTAATAAAAAATGCTACAGGAAGCTAAAAAGTTTTTGACTTGATTTTAGTTCTGCATTAAAAAGAAACACAAACGTACATGTAAGTAGGCCGATATACATGTGACGTAATTTGATGCGAGATATTGATGGACGTCTCTGAAAGCACAGTATTCTATGAAAGGTGCCTGCATCCAATATGACAAAGAAAATCACATTAAGAAAATACGGTAGTAGGCCCCTAATGGCCATCCAAGAAGAGGAAAATGAAGAGGCGATATAGATAAAGTGAAATTTAGCCCAGAATGGGAAGGTGGATGCAATTTATGTTACTGTATGTATCATCACGTATAGTCGGCTGAACCAAATTAGGTGTGTGGTGTGAGTTTTTGCGCGCGTGACTGTGTATGTAAAGTTGATAATGGATACTTGTATTACAGACGATTATTATACGCCCCTATTACGCCATCAAAACTTCAAAAGAAAACAAGGTGAAGTACACTTTACAGTACTTACGAATCTAGATATCAGGCATGCATGTTTATGCTGTCACAAGGTGACGTGGAGTTTCCACTTCCCATCAGCCGTCACATGTAGCGAATACATTCTTTCGATGTGTCCGTTAAAGGGAAATACTATTCAGTGTTTGATTTAGTACAGACAGCATAATACTTGGTCCACTAAGAGAGATTCAATTCAGCGCAATGTTTCAGTTAAGTTCAACAAGTATGAATAGAGTCAAGTAAACAAGACTGCAAAATAGTAACCAAAATCGACCCAACACCAGAAAGCAGTATTCATAGAACAGAATTGTGAAGTCATTATCATCTATCCAAAATTAAAGAACTGTAGAATTGTATAGCTTCCGCGATGTTTTCAGGAGATATCAATATCAGTTACAATCGCATAGGCCTGCGGAATAAGAAATTTAACGATGTTGCTATCGCCTCTTTATCTTTTAAATAGCATTTAAATGAAAAAATAGGACTTTGTGTCAATAATTTACCATTGAAATTAATCCTCTCTGAAGGTATCCATGCAGAATTATTCAAGCTCTAGAATGATATGATACGACAATCATTCCTATTTCTTTTAAAGAATTTATCCATGGTCCAAAGTTATTCCACATAATATGCGCAAGGGGCTGGGAGATTTTCGAGGCTATGACGTCATCAACCCATCTAATCGTATAACGTGCGACATGTAGGACTTATTGTACTATTTCGTGCAGACGTGTCAAATTTTGAATTGATCACGACGTGGAATTTTCCTACCACGCGTAATTTCGAATCTAGGGAATCGTGGATATCATGGACAGAGGAGGGCATTATATAATGGCACGCACAGAAAATTTCATTTTCTACTTACCGCCACTTGACGTCACGTTCATGGTCTCCATGTCCCCACATTATTGTGTGTGGTCCCGTAACTGAGAGTTTTTCTCACCCAGATTGAAATGTTAAAGGGATGGTACAGTATTGGTGGAGGCGAGGATTAGCCTTTTAACTCTTTGCGAGATACCAAGAAACCACTTATGAAATAGTGCAGAGCACACCATTCTAAGACAAATTCAAAGTTTATTTGATGAAAATCGGTTTTGGAATGGCTGAGACATCCAAAAACAAAGTAAAATAAGCGATCGTAACAAAAGCTGGGTCCCACCTTTTATTTGGATTACTCTGTTTTGGGTATCTCAGGTATTTCAAAACCAATTTTCATCCAATACACGTTGAATGCCTCTTGGAATTACATGATCTTTCATATTTCATAGGAGGTTTCTCATTATCTCACCCAAAACTGTTAGAAACCTGAAGTTATAGGTCTCAACCAAAACTATACTATCCCTTTAAAGAGATACTTCGCACATGTTGCCACATTTTCTTTTGTGTTTTTACCGGGAGGTATTGATCTGTTGCCTTGCAATATGATCTACCTATATACGCTTTAGCTGTAGAAGATGATAAAGCATGAAAAGTATTATCATGGATGTGTAGGTTCTGATCGCTTGCTACAAATTGTGACAAAATCGAATTTGATGTCAATAACTCAAGACGACCAAGGCAAACACATTGCCCCCCTCAAAATGACTTAATGAGGAGCAGCAATTATTATAACACCAAAGGAAAATGTATGGATACACCTATTTCTCCGCGCTTTGGTAGACTGGTTTACTGAAATGTACATCGTTCTATAATACATACAGGCATACTTTTTTATAAAGTCGTACAAATTTGATAACTATAGACAACCAGAAATTTTCCCTTAAGGCTTGCTTGACATAGCATCTGGTGATAAGTAGTAACTTAATTTTTAAGAAATAAGCTGTAAGCCTATTTTCCAGATACGGGAGAATAGGTTAGCTCGATTTTAGATCCATTAAAAATATTTGAGTACATTATTGTAACTTGTCTATCGCTGGAATAGGGGATCATGTAGAGGCAGAGGAAGCTTGAACCAGATTAGCTGTGTGACACATTAAAAAAAAAATAACCATTGATTTAATATGTGTGACTGGTTTTTATTGAGCGTGAGCGGGAGTAGACGACGTGATGATAGGCTCTTGCCAAGTTTGCGCCCATCTTCATGACACGAACGATGCAATCCTCCATAGTAAATGCATCTAGCACTTGCTAAGAGACAAAGCCCCGCCCTCAGTCTTCCTCTCCCCCACCTCCTCCCCGGTGCCGATCCTTTCGCGTCCAGGAATACGCCCACCAATCAGACTTTTCATCTCAAACAATGAACATCTTCAGCAGTGAGTGGAAAGGAACTTACCAAACGGCAACAGAGTCAGCAACTGTGATTGCTGAAGGAATTGTGTTCTTCATTCGGGAAGGCAGTGTGTGTATGTTTGTTTATTTAAAGGTAAAATACTGTACGACCCGTCTTCACCGAGGACGATGTGTCAAAAAAACAAAACAAAACAAAACAAAAACAAAGCAAAAGTAATTAAAAAAAAGAACAACGATAAAATGAACGACTTACCACTTTACACTACTTCCAAGTTCATGCATCTGTGCTTGCCATACCAAGACTCTCGTCACAGACCGGGGTCACAGAAAGCCAGATGGAACAATGTAATAGCTTTGTTAAGTTGTCATCTGCTAATATGGTTCCCCATCGAGACCAATGCACAAAATGCATTGTGTATGAGATGTGTTACAAGGTTGCACTCAGATGTATAGAATTCTTAAACTCCTCTACAAGATATCAAGAGCAGGCGACTGCCTCGCCAAAACAATGTAGTTTCCCTAACGTCAAGAACAGGATAATGCAGCCTCCAAAATGGAGTACAATTTTGTAAGGATATTGAACCCTCTTCAAACACGACTATTTATTGTTTTTATCGAGCCGGTATTTCTTATTTTCTAATGGAATTTTACAAAATTCATTTGATAGGCCTATCTTTGATTGCGACGATATAATTTGTCTCAGAAAGACTTATCAAATTATTTGTTTTATTCGGTTTCTCAATATTGATATCACCAAGTTGTCAAACTGAGCCCCCCTGGTGTGAATACTTTCTTTTTATTAGATTCATTACGTGATGAAAAATACCTGTCATGCCTTCATCACTTGACGATTACCTTTGACCTTCTATTACGAAAACAAATTGCATTCAAGTGTAAGCTATGCATGACTATCAACGACTGGAGATTGTGTGGAAAGCTTTCCAGACAATGGGTAATTCAAAATCCATTCTGTTTTTCACTGAAATTATCTGAATGTTTACGTAGCGGCGACATGGATTAAAACAAATATTAAATCATCACCCGAGAAGAATGAAGTCAATTTAGGAGAAGGTTTATAGTTACCAACTAAACTCCACCTGGCATCACCCGGTATTGTGTCACTCGAGTCCAAAAGGGCATCACACTTTTCAAACGTAGTCATTCCTCTTCATCGTGCGTATGAGGATGATTTGGAAGGTGGTAGGAAGGAAATCTGTTATTCATCTTAAAATCTTGAAGTATGAGGTCCATCTAGGTCAATCTTG
>NW_027273438.1:0-6474 GCF_040938485.1 Diadema antillarum | reverse complement strand
CTTCTCTCCATGTCTTATTGAATACTGCGGGAGGTGTGCATGATAAAGGATAGCAACACAGCAACCTCCACTGGTGTCTTTTGGTTGTCATTATATATAAAACACTTTTGAGTATTTTGTCAATTAAGCGTTCATGGCTACATCATGAAAACTATACATTTCATCGGAGATTTCATATCACATACCAAATGTATTAGGAGCAGTTTCCTGTGCAGTTTATAACTATCTAAATGCTTACATCCTCCACTCCCGGCCCCTTCCCCTCCAAAACAGAGGAAACATTTAGTATGAGTGAAAAAACGCATAAATTGAGGATAAAAGCAGTTAAAGAGAGAAAAAAAGAAAGTATGCCTGTTTCTATGCACGCTCTCGTGCTTGCGTCCATTACAAGTGTTTGTGTTTTTAACAGGTGTGTGTGTATGTTGTATGGGTCTTTATTATCAAAATGCATTTTAGTTATGCGTTTTCAGTACATTCATAAATGTATCTTCTTCCTCGGTAAGTTAAATCTGAGAGGGCACGAGTCGAGAAATGAAACGAAGAGAAAGCTGTGATTAATGTCGTAAATGGCCTCTTAATCTTTTAATTATCATTATGAACATTTCATAACAAGGAGCGCGATGTTAATTCAGCGTAACAGTAACGTCTAATTTCAGTTTGTGGAGTCCATTGTTGGGCAGTTGCTGAACTATGGGTAAATCCTAACATAAGGTTGAAATATTGAACAGCGGCGAAAGACTACAACCATTTATTGATAGATGGTTATGTTTTGAAAAGGGATGCTTAAATTGTATCGAAAGAAATTAAAAAACAATGAGCAAAATGGATTTTAGAAAAAAAAAGTTTATTTTTTTAAAGATGAGGAGATAATTTTGTCGCATGAACTGATTGGTGATTCAACTGAAAGTATGCGTATCGGTAATGATAACATTCTTCATTCTCCTTTCACAGCAAATGGTATTCAAAGTTAGTGTGGGCACCAAGGCAAAATCATTCAAACTCTTGCTTGATAACATTATCATTTCAGCAGGATTTTCTCTTTGAAAATTGAATTTGAACTCGAATAAAAGTAACATCTCTAAATGCCTCCTATGAGAATACATCGACAAACACGTAGCATTCGACAACACAATAACTGACAATTCGTTCCATATCGCACAACGTTTGTACTTGCCCATCTGTCACGACCAGCTAGAATCCTGGCGTCGGGTGTGTTTGCACTCATGGAGAGGCAAACACCGAATGAAAAGTGATTGGCATTAGTCTACAGCATAACTGACTTAATGCAGTTCGGAAATAAAAAACAATAACAAATGCCTTGATGCTCTAGGAGATAAACACCTTATCTCAATCTGTGGAGCTCGATGCAGATTCCACTGTCGCCTAGGCACAGTGCCTAATGCAGCTATAGTAATGTGCATACAGTTCTCATTCTGCATTGAGAATTATGCTTGGACCTATATGGAGTATGCGAATTGCACAAAATTAAACAATTACATCTTATTCTCTTTTTTACTGTCTTTCTCAGACTTCTTTTATTCTTCTTCGTCGCCTTCTAAATTTCGTCCCTTTCCTCTCATGACTGAGTCTATTCTATAGTTTTATTTTCTATAATTACTATGATTTCCATAATAGTCATTTTGTTATTTCTACCATTACGATCTTTATCATTGCTTCCGAGTATTTTTTTTCTTCCCCTCGTTGGGAAGGAATGGTTGAAGTCCACTTCCTTGGAGAATCCTGTCACCTTCTCAACCTGACTCGGATGTCGAACCTGGGAAGATGCTGTGTGCTTTACACCTGTTCAGATGGCGGTGCCACCGTGCTGGAACAGGCCGTGTTTGCATGCTCTGGACTGAGCCTTTTATTTCAAAGATACTAAATGAGGCTGGTCATCAATCAAGAATGAGTATTCGGGGGCTGCGATTTGATGCACTCTTTCCTCCCTCCCTCCCCCCCCCCCCCCCCCCTTCTCTCTCTCCCTCTCCCTGTACACACACACACACACACACCACACACACACACACACACACACACACACACAAACACACACACGATACGATTGTCGTGCTGACCTTGATGTAAATGAAGACCGCAATGGTAAAAAGGGTCTGGCATACCTGGTTGTCTCAGAGCTTTGAGGAAAAAAAGAGAGCAGAACATATCGATGCGTAGGCTTGATACACCTTAAACAGAATATTCCCAACATAAATAACAACGAGTGGGACCCCAATATCACTATAATGATGATACGATATAGTATGAACTCCAATGACTGAATATTTCAAGATATGTGATACGACAGAAAATGTGATTTAATAAGCGAAGTCAAAGAGATAAAAGATTTTGTATGTTGTTCACATTTATTCAAAGGGCACAATATGTTTTCACGGGACTGTATTTTCCCGCATCTTAATCAAAGTAAGTTGGAAAAAGAAGGCATGTCGATTACCCCTAAATGATAGATCTCGTTGTGCTGTGGCGGAACTGCTGTAGACCACTGTCAGATTCCACTAATGCCGTTTAAGCAACTTATGGATGATTGTTACAGTGCATCCATCACTTCAAGTATCGAAAACGGTTCCGTCAATATGAATTCAGTTTGTAGTTAGTGGTAAAAAAAACACTCTTATTTCGTTATTTTTGACAAGTTGTATTAATTTGCCTCGATTCCGTCTTTCACTATCTTTGCCAAGAAGGGTCCTACAAAAAAAAAAGGTAAGTGTCTTGTAATATAAACAGAAATGGACATCATTTATGATTTCAAACCATCTTTTCTAGGTTTGACAGGTTTTGTGATTTCAAATTTGTTTCGCAATATCGTACAGCCCCATTTGCCATATGGGGAACCCGATAACAAACAAAATTAATGTAACAAACAAAAATGTCGCCACACCCAATACTGTTCCTCTTTCAGTTGTATGAGATGCAATGGTCTCTGGATGAAGTGCTAACGGGGAAAAAGGAACTATACACTTTGCAAAATATTGCTTCTTAAGTTTTAAATGAAACAGTATTAATGTGTCTATTCCACCAAATAATCCTTGTTCATAACAAAATACTTCAACTTTCTATTCATATACTGACTACACTTGCAGAGCACACAGAAAACAATAAGAATGTTTAAAAAAAACGTTTGATGTCCTTAAAAAAAAAATGTTTAAAACATACATCTTCCAGGTCGCTTGAAATGCAGTTGTCTAATTTGCCGAGTTACGGTCACAGTTTGAGAACGATTGACAACCGAGAGTGGCGTGATGCATTTTTTTTTTTCCACACAAGGTTGTCTTAACGGTGACATTAAGCTGAGACCTGGTCGAAACCCACGCAGAGTTTTGTAATCGAGGGATGCTACCGCTGGAAGGCTCATCCAGGTATTCTTTTCAGTGTCACGCCGAAGTGGCGTGTGAGGCTGGTTTTTTTTCCCCCTCTCTGTCTCTGTTTCTTAAATGAGGACCAAATGCCAATTTTTGTAGATCATACTTTTGGAGAGAAAAAATGGCACACAAAGTAAGTACTTGCTGGCCCGGTTCGCGGGGAGTTTATTGGTGGGGATGAGGATTGAGCTTTTGATTTTTGGCAAGATACTGAGAAACGACTTATGAAATAAATATGACAGAGCATAACCATTCTAAGAGAAATTTAAAGTTCATTGATGAAAATCGATTTTGAAATGGCTGAGATATAAACAAACAAACAAACAAAGAGATTGTAATCAAAGGTGGGTCCCATCTTTTATTAGTATATCTTGTTTGGCATATCTCAGCCATTTCAAAACCAATTTTTGTTAAGTAAACGTTTAATTGTTTTTGGAATTACATGTTCTTTCATATTTCATAAGAGTTTTTTCTTTATCTAACAAAAAAAAAAGTCAGATAAATGAAGCCAGGTCTCAAGCAAGATATACCATCCCTTTAATGTGAGTACGGTGGTATGGTGGTATACGGCTTTGGGCCTTCATACAAAGGGTCGTGGGTTCGAAACATTCACTGTTGAAGCATCCCTGGACAAAAATTCCTTACAAAATTTCCTCTTCACAAAGGGGAATGAATGGGGACCCGGAAATGCTCGGGTAATAATAATGGCAGGAACTTCTAGAGCAGTGATTGATTATTTCCATCCTTATTATTTCTATTATCTATATCGTTGTGATAACTATCTTTCTTTTTATTGATAGGTGGGTTTTTCCTGATTAGTTGAAAATTGCGAAGGCGATTCCAATCCATTCAACAAGACGCCCCATCTATCTAATTACCGGCGAATTTCGTTATCGCAAAGTATACCATCAATTCTAGAACGAATTTCATACAGCTGAAGAGACTCATGTTCATTTACTACTAAATGATGTACACAATCCATTTCAGTATGGTTTTAGGAAAAAATTCAACTAAAATGCTGGTTTGAAATGGCCTCATAAAGTTTATATTTGTTTGCAAATGAAGAACTGTTATTGGCATATTCATAGATGTATAGATGAGGTTCGTGACTATCAATTATGATATCTTATATTATGAATTACGTAATCTTGTGATTAACAGGCATTGCACTAATTAGTTTCGTTTTTGTTCATGATGCAAGTTCATTAATGCAGCACATTCATTGCGGGGTTCCCCAAGGTTCAATACTTCGACCATTGCTATTTGTAATTTGTGATTATGACACAATAGATTCACTCGCTTTAGTTTCTTTAGTATATTATCTCAAATAAATCCAATAAACCTCACTAATATTCTCAATAAATCATAGAATAAAGTGAAAAGTAACCTGATCTAAATGCAATGGCTTGTCCTTGAAAATTAGTAAAACTGAGTTAATGAATTTTCTATTTTTGCATGCTTACAATGAACCCTAATATGATTTCATGATTCATTAAAATTCATTTTAGATTCTAGATGTTATTACTGATAAAAAATGAACATGGAACCAAAATAGTTTCTACATATCAACCCGTACAGCAAAGGGAATATATATGTGTATATGCTCTTTGAAAGTTAGATATTTTACAAACCTTTCGATCGATGTTATGTGATTCTCCATACAATTCCTTACATATCTTATTGTGATCATTTTGTAGCAATTGCATGCACTCAAACTCACTTGAATAAATATTTGGTTTCCTTAAAAATCAGTCATGATTAATTCAACTCATACGCAGATGATCTATTTCATTATCTAAACGTCTTTAAAGTTAAATGTCTTTAAACAAGCAGTTATTTTCAAATCTTGATATTTTAAGAAAGTACTTTCAGTATGTGATGGCTATTATGTTTGAAATTAATATGTACACCCCTACAAAAAAAGGAGTCATTACCACAGCACACAATTGAAAGATCGTGAGAAAGAGTCAGCTCTTGGTGCCTCATATGACAAAAAGACACCACGTTTCAGACATATGGATTTAGCTACCTAATTCTATAAAAATAAACACCCATTTTTGATTTATTGCAAATTTGTATTTCATTATTGCTCTTATAATATTGACGCCGAACATTATTTCTGTCATTTTATCAATTTGCAAAATTTAAGAAACCGAACAATTAAATTCCATAGTATATTGTACCATTTAGTGAGGACTACTGTACTACAATACCTCACACTTGCTTTCGCCTGCACTCTTTCTCTAATATCAATAGTTGATATTTTTAGAGCGCGTTTTCCACTGGATACAAAGCGCTATGAGATGTCATCCCTGGTCGCCATATAGGAGTAAAACATATGGAAATTACTAGACAGTGATAGTGCTAGTCCAGTGCATTTATTATAGGGATATCAAAATAAGTAGGTCATCAAATTTTGTTTAAAGTGATCCAGTGTTGGTTGATGATTTCTATCCCATATGCTCCTCTTTGCCAGTATTACTGAACGAATATACAATCTTTATTCATAATGAGTGGGGTTTTTTCTGATTCGGGTTGTCACACTAGCAAGCTATGCTTAGAGTGACCTCCAAAGCAACACCCTTTGTTAACTTATTGAAGTATAATGCATGGATCATTGTGTTAAATTTCTGCTTTCCAGATTTTTTTTTGCGTATCAATATCTTATCTTTTCTGCTTCTAGATCAAAACGATTCATTGTGTATATGCTACAGAAATGATTTCACTGTTTTACATTTTATGTTCTGTTAAATGAAGAAAAATATTACAATAATAATGATAGTACAGGGTATTTTAAATGAACCTTGCCACTCTGTCCAAGTGCTCAAACTGAACGAAAAATGAGTCGAAATCGAAATGGGAAATAAAAAGCTATTGTTATCATTACTGCAATTTATTCATCATAATTCTTGTTATCAGCTTCATCATCATTATTACTAGAAGTGCTATTTTCAATGGGAACATTTTTCGATTTGGTACTTGTCCTAAGTTTTGTATTGTCTATATACGAATACATGTACTATTATCTTATAAATGAAGGAATTTCCAAACACGGTTTTGAAGGTCACAACTGGGTTCCAAAAGTGGATTCATGTTC
>NW_027273437.1:0-17551 GCF_040938485.1 Diadema antillarum | reverse complement strand
TTTTTCCGACAGATCCTGGAGGACAAGGTCACTCTAGTGAATGGCCAATACTTACTACCAGGTGACGGAACACTCTTCCGTCACATACTGGAATATCTTCGGTTCGGAGTTCTCGTCATTCCACATGATATCTCTTTGACTTTGACATCGCTAGAGAATGAAGCAAAATTGCTGAAGCTTGAGGTTCTTCTTGCACACATAGCGGTCTGTAGGATGTTTCTAAGAGAAACGGATACTAGGAGAGGAGTGGCAATGTTTGCCAGACGAGATCATTTCGTGTTGTACTCGACCGATCTGTCAATTTTGAAGACTTTGTCCACATTGCTGCTAGTGGAAAGTTCGTACCCAGAGCGTTCCGTCCCTGCTACTTTGTTCCCTAGTCATTCCGTACAGCAAGTCTTCGCACTGGTGATTTCTCTAGACAGGTCCCGGGCAGGAGAACCTGTTTCTATAGCGACAACCGAGACGGATCCCAATTACGTCTGTCGATACCCTGCAAATGGAGAGGACATGGTCTTACTCCTCTCTGTTCTTGTTGGCAAGGAAACCCATCAAAAATGTTTCCCTTCCTCGTATCTTGGGGTGTTTGGCTTAACGAGCGACATAGTCTGCAAGAATCTTAAAGAGATATCTTAAAGGCATACCATTTGCAGATGAAACAGAAACCCAGCATCACTGCTTCAAAAATTTTAATTAGCATAATCAATGTTTGGTATTTACCTTTTGAATACGCAAAATGTGAACAATGACTATAATAAAAATATTTCCAGACTAAACCGTCTACTGTTACGGTTTATTGAGAAAAATAGTGATAGCTCCTTATGTTTTAGGTTTCATTGCAAATTCTTATATGGTAGGATGTTTGTGATACAACTGACCTACATAAAAAACAAGGAAAAGTAGAAATTACGCGGTGCGTAACATATGTCCCCGCCGGAAGTAGCATTTTGTAACAAAATGTGCAATATAGGTAAAAAATCAAGGTCAAAGGTCAAAGAAGTCAAAGGTCAAAATTCTGTGTAGAAGTTTTGAAGCCCTCACCTAGTGCCATCACATAAAGCAAATGGAATCGAAATTGGGTTAGAAATGGCGAAGGAGTAGCATTTTGTAGCCAATGTACAATATAGGTCAAAAATCAAGGTCAAAGGTCAAAGAAGACAAAGGTCAAAATTCTGTGTTGAAGTTTTGAAGCCCTCACCTAGTGCTATCACATAAAGCAAACGGAATCGAAATCAGGTTAGAAATGGCGAAGGAGTAGCATTCTGTAGCAAAATGCACAATATAGGTCAAAAATCAAGGTCAAAGGTCAAAGAAGTCAAAGGTCAAAATTCTGTGTAGAAGTTTTGAAGCCCTCAACTAGTGCCATCATATAAAGCAAACGGAATCGAAATGGGGTTAAAAATGGCGAAGGAGTAGCATTTCGTAGCAAAATGTACAATATAGGTCAAAAATCAAGGTCAAAGGTCAAAGAAGTCAAAGGTCAAAATTCTGTGTAGAAGTTTTGAAGCCCTCACCTAGTGCCATCACATAAAGCAAACGGAATCGAAATCGGGTTAGAAATGGCGAAGGAGTAGCATTTTGTAGCAAAATGTACAATATAGGTCAAAAATCAAGGTCAAAGGTCAAAGAAGTCAAAGGTCAAAATTCTGTGTAGAAGTTTTGAAGCCCTCACCTAGTGCCATCACATAAAGCAAACGGAATCGAAATCGGGTTAGAAATGGCGAAGGAGTAGCATTTTGTAGCAAAATGTACAATACAGGTCAAAAATCAAGGTCAAAGGTCAAAGAAGTCAAAGGTCAAAATTCTGTGTAGAAGTTTTGAAGCCCTCACCTAGTGCCATCACATAAAGCAAACGGAATCGAAATCGGGTTAGAAATGGCGAAGGAGTAGCATTTTGTAGCAAAATGTACAATATAGGTCAAAGGTCAAGGTCAAAGGTCACGACTGAAATTCTGTGTAGAAGTTTCAAAGCTCCCATGTAGTGCCATCATATAAAGCAAACAGAATCAAAATTGGCTAATAAATGACAGAGAAGTAGCAAATTGAAGATTTTGATCACACACGGACGCACACACGGACACACGGACGGACGGACGGACGGACGGACGGACGGACACACGGACGGACACACGGACACACACACGTACGGAGCCCGTTTCATAGTCCCCTGCTCGAACTCGTTCGGCGGGGACAAAAAATGTATGCATCAAATAAATGTGATATCTTGAACATTATATTTAACATCACTGCTCCCAATGGTAAACAGGAGCTTTAACCGTTGGCTATCGCTTAGCAGTATTTTCTTTCATACAGACATTTATAATGGAGGTTGATGCTTGATAAGTACAGGCCTACGATCTGGGACCAAATTCTACAAGTATCCATGTATCATATTCCAATTGGTACCAGCGTTTACTGTCAGCATTTTTACAACGTTTAATATCTCACAAGGATTGCTGACAATTATGTGCTTCATGGTGGAGTTGAAGTGTAGGGCGATGTGATTCCAAAATTCACAATTTAGACGGTAGTTAACAGTGGTAATTATGATGTCCGCCCATGTTTGATCTATAAAGCAACTTAGGAGTAGTTCATAGCATTAGCTGTCAATCAATACGTCACAGAGAAAAGAAGTTGCGTTTGTCCGCAAGGAATTTCGACAAAAGTTCTGATATTGTCCTAAAGAACACTATACTGTTTATTCGTTGATTGTTTTTAATCAGCGAGAACTTGAGTGTGTTTGAACAGCTTAGGGAACTTAAACAGAATTAAGGGTCTCCAAAATAAGCCGAGGCTTGACGGTATGGAGACCTATCGGATATACTTAGCTACTCTGGATAGGATAAGGGATAGAGAGAGAGAGAGAGAGAGAGAGAGAGGGAACGGTAGGGGGAAAAGGAAAAAAATTCAGAGTGTATGTTTACCACTCCAACTACTTTACAATAATAGTAATGATTAAAAAATATAATTTGATAATGATATCAAAGTTAACACGTTCAGTTTCCTTTGCCATAGTAATGGCCGAATATGCATTATGAAAATACATTGTAGTAATGAATGAATACAAAGCATTCTGCGTGAGTTTATCTGACATAAAATAACAACATAAATATATCGTGGTTAAATGTGCACAGTAATGGTAAGGCACATGGTATACATACATACATAATACATGCTCATATACATAATTATGTACCTATCCTACATACCCATATCATGTATGGATGTGTAATGTTTGTAGCTTTCTTCTTCTTTTTTGTAAACTTAAAGGGGTGGTACAGTGTTGGTGGGGATGAGAATTAGGCTTTTAAGAAAGTTTTAACTTTTTGCGAGATACCAAGAAAACACTTATGAAATAGTACAGAGCATATCATTTAAAGAGGAATTCAAAGTTTATTTGATGAAAATCGGGTTTGAAATGACTGAAACATCCAAAAACAAAGTAAAACAAAGCGATCGTAATAAAGTGTGGGTCCCACATTTATTAAAATCGCTCTGTTTTGGATATCTCAGCCATCTCAAAACCAATTTTCATCAAATAAACGTTGAATTCCTCATGGAATTACATGCTCTTTTATATTTCATTTAGAGGTTTCTCATTATCTCACCAAAAAATGTTAGAATCCTGAAATTAGGTCTCAACCAAAACTATACAACCCCTTTAAGGCAAAATAAGTGGTGCCTGATGTTCATTTGAAGGGCAGTTTAATGTGAGATTCTAACACAGAGATGCACCAAGTAGGGTGATTTAAATCTACTAACATGTAAATATTACTGACAGAATTAAATGTAATTACAGTGTAATTGTATATGAATCCTACTCATTATGATTTGTTACAGTTACTCTCATATTTTTTACTGAGGGAACAAAACGCATAAACTCACGAATAAATAACGTTTATTCAAATTCATGAAATTCTTCCGTCGAGATGTTTTCCTTGCAATTGATTGACAAATTGCCCTACATCGAAGTAACACTGAATTGATCAGTGTTTTAGTATAGTAGCCATGATAAGATATCATGAGCGTACATACCCGAATAATTACAATTATGTTGAATCCTGCTCTAATGCTTACAGTCCGCTCTTCAGAATATGCCCTTTACTAAAAATCCATGTCTGGCGACTTTTTGTTGGTATTGGTTAGCAGCTTAACCCTCACGATGACAGTCTACCTTCAAGGTTAGCCTGCCTCTCAAGCTATTTACTGGGAAAATATCAAAGCTATACTGATCTCATATTGACATGTTTTGTATATTTCTGTTTAATAGTTCACAATACTATCGCTTATGCTCATCTGTTTGTGTTCTGTCTTGTTTTCATTTTAATCATTGCATTTTTTATTTTTTGTGTCTTTGAAATCTGTGTTGAAATCTGTGTTTGGTTGAATGCAGAAATTACCCTAACCAAACCAAGAAAGCAAACAAAAACACACAAAAAACAAATAAACAAACAATGATGATGAACCCACAACAACTCGCAAGAACATAGTGCGAACAAACGCGAGCTCACAATAGTGCAACAGTTCATTGTTGTGGCTGCTTTCATTGTATCATGGACCAACTAATGATTGTACGTCAGCTTTTGCATTCTATTTTGTAGAAACCGTTTTTTTTTTTGCGACCTGATGACATCGTCAGCGATTGCCACCTGTTGCAAGACCAATTCAAATCGCAAACGGTCGCAGTAATATACATAACTTGTGAAAAGGGTCTTTAAGCACTGCATTTATTTCCCAACAGATTGACGGATTCCTTGTGTGTTTTGAGTGTCATGCCGACAGATTTATGAGAATTACAGATAGGCCTATTCAAAAACAAACAGACAAGCAAACAAATGAATATATGAATATAAGAACGACCCAAGTCCATGGAAGATCATTTCGAGTAAACTAAAAAAAAACTTCATATCTTTTTTATATCATGATATTCTGCTATAGAGATGGGAGAAGGATGAGAGAGGGCGCTATTATATGAATGTAAGAATGACCCAAGTCCTTCATTCTTACAGTAATATAAGATTTAACTCATTCATTTCAGGCACTTCCGGGGGTAATTAGGATTTATCATTTACACACAAGATGAGTCCATGCATAAGCTACAATTTCCCTTGTCAAACTGACTTTGGCCAAAACTTGGACTTGGGTCGTTCTTATATTCATATACTCAAATGGTTGGGAGAGAGCATGAGTCTTGTTTTACTACTCGTTTGTTCCAGTAGTGAGGTTCACACCTAGGCCCCTTTACCTTAAGGTTTTCTAAACCTCGAGGTTTTGTAAACTACGAGGCACTAAACTCCAAGTTAGCGTAGATGTAGACGCATGTAGTTTAGAAAACCACGACAAAACCTTAAGGCGAAGACACCACGACAACACCACAAGATTTCTTAGGGTGTTGTCGTGGTTTAAGCGCGAAGTTTAAGCGCGCTGTGGCAGCGCGCTTAAACTATGACAGATGTGAACGGAGTTTTGTTAACCACGACGCTCAGTTTTTTCCACAATAGTGCGCAACCCTATGTGCAAACTAGGCGCCCTTTATTTTCTATCGTAGTTATCTTTACCTCGAGGTTTTGCTAACTGCATGTAGGTGTGAACGGCATCGAAGTTTTGTCGTGGTTAGGGAACGCATTTTTGCGCTCGTAGTTAGTATAACTACAAGTTTTTGGATAGGTGTAGACATGGCTAATTTACTGGCCATCTGGTGTGGGTACGCGCGCGCGTGTGCGTGCGTGTATGTATGTGTGTAGGCCTACTTATCCAGTAAAACCTGACGATGCATGATATACGGTAACTTTGTTAGTATTGATCTGGTCTTTACATCACAGGATTTGAGCCGTATCCTGCGAGTTCTTTTATTATGAGGTGTGGGTGTCACAGAAACAAGGCACGCTGTTTGCACGAAATACTCGCCCTTCACGCTACCATGATCCGACATTGTGACATCTATGCACTGATTCTTTTTCGTTTCAAGTTTAATGACTCTTTGATGAGGTTGTAGAATTGATTCTGATCATGGGACTTAGGTGTGAAGTTATGTTTTACAGAAATTTAGTGCAGAAAGGTACAAAACATTTGTGGTATTTAGTTGGAGACGCATTTTTTTTTTTTTTTGGTATGTTAATGATCATGATGATGCAAAGTTCATCTGGAGGGGACATTAGAGATAAGTAGGCGATTATCATAAAAAAATTGAAATGATTATTTGAGCTCTGTAAAGTATTAGTTGTAACCTCACAGCAATACTTTGTCAGTCCTCAAAACATGTTTTATAAAACACCCTGACCCCGTTTGCAAATTCCTAATATCAGTTATCCAACCAATCCGTCTATTCAAACCTATCAATCAGCGCTCTCAAGACTATGCTATAGCATTATAGTCAGAGGGCCATTAATGTTACTTGAATATTCTCAAAAGAAAGATTGAAATTGTATTCCTATATGTGGAACGAACCTTCCCGACTTTCATCGGTTTATCACAAATTCACAAAAAACCTGATATTGATACACGGTGCACGGTCACACACACACACACACACACACACACACACACACACACACACACACACACACACACACACACACACAGAGTCTTACATGCATTCAGATACTTCAAACATAGCATCGTCTCGACACGGAGTCTCATATTGTGTTTTTTCTTGTGCTTACAAACTTGATTTCTCTGAAACCATTATGCCATTCTCTACCGTCATACCAGGGAGGTGGAAGAGGTAAAGGTCATGTTCATCACAGATACACTCAACTCCAACGAACAGCTGCAGTTTGTCTTACACAGTCATGAGTAGTCTGTGTTCACCATTCTATACCTATGCACATTTAAGCGCGCCATTTCATGCTTACACACGTGGACATGATGTATACACAAACATACATGTGTCTCAAGCTTACTTTTGACACTTTTTACACAGCGTACTTCTCCCTCTCATCCGTCACGTGACTTTAGAATAATAGAAACATCCTTGCCTATTCATAAACACGTTCTACGATGCGTCACTGACTGTGATTTTGATTTTAGATTCCCTTTTCTTTTCAGAAAGAGGGAGAAAAAATACAATGATGAATATGCAATCATGAAATCAGACAAGTGTTATAACGACGTGTTTTTTATCTTCAAAAGACGTCTTTACTGAATGATATGCTTTTACAATGCCAATCCTATACTACTGGATTAAGACTGAATAATATTTAGGCCCTAATCGTATTATCAATCAAGTAAAAACCGAATTATGATTTGATTAAATGCTTTGAAGGCAGAAGCAAAGAATGTTCTCGTTCAAAACATGTTAATCACATCTAAGAGGGTTTCATGTATTGTCCTCGTGTCAGAGACTAAATTTCTCTTCCTTCATCAATGAATTAGGTACTGTGACAAGGTCTGATTCAAAACAAATCCCCCCAAAACATAGGAAGATGGAAAGATATTTACTCACAAACACAATGACCTGATAAATATCTACGCAAACGTGCAGTTTACATCAAATAAAACATCAGTTGTAACTTCATGTCCATCTTCAAAGCAATATTATTTCTTCGTAGGCTGCGCTCTTTAAAATGACAGTCTCATTGTCAAGTTTTGCAGATTTTCCAAGCTTCTTTACTAACTAATTGAAAGCAGTTCATTCTAAGACAAATTTGACAATTACTTTGAATAAAGAGAATTGTAATTGTACAGGATATGCATGTCACAATAGTTTAATTGGCGTGCATGGTCACTATTATTAGCTGAATGTGTTCAACCTTACTGAATATTAATGGCTACATATTCCATACGATGTATTTGAATATTATTAATACATACTGACATAGTAGTTTCATGTTCCATTACTGCTGTTTGAATAATTATGGGTTTAATTACTGGGATCACTGACTTTGTCAAAAGAAGTAATAAACAGGGATGTGAGAATGTGATTCCAGTTGATATGTTTCATCTACAGGGGAGTTAATAGCAAAATGTCAAATCCGTCCTAAGGCGTGAAGAAGAAGATTAATGAAAAAAAGAAATGACGCACGGACATGGACGCCAAATCACGAATAATCGCAAACGTTCACTTTAGCCTTGAATATCAATCACAGTTCACATTTTAGAAAAAAAAAGATATTTATGTACATATCCTACTTGTTAGACACATTAGTTAATTCACATGTATTGTAACTTGTTCTGACAACATGATTTCTACTTCTGTGTACAATATGGTTACTTTTTCGATTCTGTTTAGTGTTGAGATTAAATCGTGGTCCTCACCTGCTCAATGAAAGAGGTAAATTATCTACGGCCTTTACACTCATCTACTGTCACATTCGCCAGGTGGGTGGTTGTCTTTGAAGAACGAAATGACAAACTTGATTATCAGGTCACGATTCCAGTTTATATGCTCCATCTCTAGAAAGAGTATACGAAAGACAAAACAGAAATAATTTGACTGTTAGAACAGAATAAAGACATGTTTGACGAGAAGGACAGAACCTCCATAGTACACATGCCTTACTAATACTAGTGCTGAGATGTATCTGCACATTTAAAGTCATGGGTTTTTTAATTTTCTTGTGATTTTAACCTTATCAGCAAACCGAGCACGGTAGATAGACAAAAAAAAAAAAATGATCAATGAAAGTAAATGCTCATTTTTTCTTGGTTATTGTTATGAAATTGTTCGAAACTCACAAGACCACTGTTTTTAAATCATGTTGTTACTCTAATGATAGAAACTGTTCACGTAGACTTGATTTTACCTGGAGGCGGTAATACATTGGTCTATTCGGTAATAAAATTTTCAAACCAGGAACCTGCAGCTCTTAGCTCCGATACTTTGTAATTATTTCGATTGAAATATAATAATAATAATAATAATAATAATTGTTTGGATATACATATGTAAACTCCAAATTTTATTGTCCGAGAATGGAAATTCTTTTTGTCCAATTGATCGTGGGCCCGGCAGCCACTGAGCAGCGCCAGATCGACGTTGCTCTAACCTTTTCAACTGTTGAACGGCAAACAAGGTAGCAGCAACTCCCATCTTTTAACGTCTTTTGGTATGACGCGGCCGGGGTTTGAACCCACGACCTCCCGATTGTGAGGGCAGACGCTCTACTCACTGAGCCAACACATCGGTCTTATACTGATAGACTCATGTAGGAAATTTAAACAAGGCTTATTTTGAAATGGCTGCAGAAGGAGAAGAAGGCGAAGATGCCAACAACAAAATAAGAATGAACAGAAAAGCAAGAGAAGGCTGGGAAGAAGATTGAGACAAATAGTTATAACGGGAAAAATATTTTTAGCACTTCAAGGGGGTGTAGAAGGCAGGATAGAGAAAGAGAAAGAAAAGGTAGAAAAGGTACCTGTAAAATCAGAAGAGAATGCAGTAGATAAGGAAAAATAAGAAGTCTCGTACTTTTCAGAAGATAATAATGTTTCTTCCTTTCATCACCACGATCGCACAGTTAGCCATTAAAATGAGTAACGTCGTAACACCCAGGGCGTACGTGGTCGACAACTTCTGAAGAACTCCTCGATGAAGACAAGCAATTGCACCTGTATAGTTAGACCGTAATGTAAGCCCGCTGTTTTGACCGAGCACCATTATAAGGGAATATCGAAGGTAAGCGACCAAAGCCTAGAGTATTAACAAACACGTCATTTCATATCCTTTATCTACGTCATACTTGTTATTTAAAGAACAGTTAAATACTTTATTTTCAACAAATTTAATTTCTTCAAATTTCTGGCATTTCTGACAGAAAGGAAAGAAGTAGATTTCGTCTTCCTCTTTTTTTTATGTGTGTGTGTGTGATGTAAGTCTTGCAATCTGAAGATGCGAGTCCTTCACGCACACCTGATTACTGAAAGAGTTTTCAATTAATCTGCATTTATTCTAAATATTAAGTTTTAACCAACATAAAATTAAATAGTAGATGTGCGTCATTGATAATTAAACACGCGACACACACAAATGTTGTCATTTTAGTCCTTGTTCCTCCACACACTATACACACCAGTTCTCTTTAAGCAATACTTTCCTGTAGAAACAGTGTATCCGACTTGATTATTACCGGCACACGATTTGTCGATAAGTGAAATACTAGGAAATTGTCCAATACTATAGTACATCTCTCAGGAGAATACCAGCCAGATTACAGCTTGTAGAATCAGTCGTGTATGAATTGTAGTCAATGCTTGCACCCAATTGTGAATTCTAACAGGGAATTTCATATTTGGTTCAAGATAAAAACCAAACTCTGTGATAAACGAAACGTAGGCCCCTAATGTCAATTGTGTTGTGTTGTGTGGGTTTTTTTGTTGTGGTTTTTGTTTTTGTTTTTTGGTCAAGAAATCAACAATAGTAGCCCATATAAGACACATTTTCTGCCTAATCCTCGGTAATCAAAGAAACATTTTCAAACAGACACTGATGCGTTTGGGAGACGATGCACAATTTCTACAAATCTATGAATTTGCGTTGTCTATTAAGAAAAAGAAAGTATCAGCATGCCATTAACACTTTAAGACTCACGAAAAATATGTGAATCTTAACATTGTAAGTTTTCTGTTGTCAACAAAACAGAACAAAGCAAAACAAAAAGCTCTACTCTATCACCACAGACATTGTGTTGATTCACGAGAGCAAATTTGCAACCACTGACTGAAAAAAAAAGACAAATTTAAGGTACTAAGACATTGATATACAGACCTATATATTGCAAGAATTTCTTTAATTTTAGCACTAGCATGAAGGGGTAAAAGTAATATATTCATCAGCCCTATAAGCCGTTTGTACAATTGATCAACATGCAGTATGTATTAGCCAGAAAAAGATGCCACCAACAATTTTGGTATAATACAAATCCACATGATTAATTGTTGGCTATACGTATATAACTCTTTTTGGTGAGGGAGAGAGAAAAAAAAATGTATGTTAACTGAAACTGATTTTATGCTGATTAAAAGCGCCTTGGTATAGCAATGATATGGAAAGTTTTATCATCTTGCCGTTGCTTCTTGGACAGTAAGTCGTTGTAGCGTTCGTCATTCCAATGTTGTTAATGCCGGTGCAGGAGATTTCAACGCATTCACTTGGAATGGACTCAAGGATCAAGAAAGGGGAGCTTGAAGCTGACTCTGTGACGCCATTCAATGCAATCTCATATATTCCCAGCGGTGGAAATGGTTGGTCACGTGGGTCGACGTCACACGTGATCCTGAGGCCATTAGTTTCTTGCCCGTCCTCGTTGTCAACGATCTTGATCAAGATGATATTGTCTGCTGGAGCGTCTGTCGAGATGACGAGAGTTAAAGGTAGACGGAAGATAAACCGCATTCTCACCCTAACATACATTTTCATCCAAAATATTGACAGAATAGAGTATATTGTGTGTGATCAGAAAGTAGAAATCAATATTCATTACCTTTGAAAGTTAGTCCTGTTACCATCTTTTCATTTATTCGGCAAGTGTTGACAGGCTCATAATTCAAAAGCACGTACGTAAATTTTTGCTCATCATGGAAACGAAAAAAGAAAAAAGAAAAAAGAGAGAAGAGGTATTGTAATAGGTATGTGTATAATGAATATGTATGTATCATTCCCAAGCGACAAAGCTTCCATATCAGCTAACGATCAGCCAGTATTATTTTAGCGCTTCGTGTGTCGTGCTATAATTTACTGAGAGCTCGATTCTTACACCAAAATGCTTTATTTGATTTGATTTTGATTTTGATTTGATTTGATTTATTGGTTTCTGTATCATCATTGTACATACACATTCACATACAAAATACAAGTTGCATTTTCTTTTCCATTGCCTTTGTACAAAGAATAATACAGAGGGGCTACAGCATTAGCTTGGCTTGATTTGCGTGCAGCCCCCGTAGCATAACATGATATTATACATTGTAATATACATAGGAAGGGGAATAGGAGGGAGGGATGACTGATTTCTCACTTTATAAAAATGAAGACGGATACCTTCTTTTTTCTTTTTTGCATACCTTGCCACGTAAATCAAGAATCCTTATTAATTGCATCATGTATTATTTATGTCTTCTTAGAACTGTCATGTCGTGTCGTAATCATCGTATGCCTGGCAACCAGCACAGCTTTTAACAATATTTTGAGAGAACTTTCCATAAAGGGGAAGGCGTTAATTTTTGACTTGCATGCAGGACGGTGCAGATAGATCAGATATTAAACCCAAAATTACTTACGCTGAACTTCCAAGGTTCGAGACCGTTCACTGCCAATGAGACGACAGTGAAGTACGCCCTCATTGTCAGCTGCGGTCGGAGTGAACGTCAGCTCGCTACTAACGTTGTAATATGTAAAACGATTGATACGGTAGTCAAGACCCGAAGTAACAGACTCGTTGACAGCATTATCGCTTCCTTTACATGAGAAACAACAGCACACAGAAACCAGTGGACTGGAATAAGTTTGAATATCAGCAGAAGATGTATCTTTTAAATGATAAGTAAACAATTGTATGCATATTGCTATGCCGCGATCGATCATCACATAAAGGTCACATAAAGTAACCCCTTCCTTGCTTCACTGATGAACGAAGATGTCTCTTCTGCGCCCCGTTTTATAAAAAGATAAAATCGATTTTAAATTTCCTTACCACACAGTCTGCCATAGACTTACAGTTGAAATCAACTATATAATCAATTTTAACTCTTCATAAAACAGGGCCCTGGAATGATAATAACCAATACCTCCGTCACACTAGAGGCGGAATGAGCCGGAATGCCGTTGGAATGAAAATTCTTTCTGCATTCCTGCATATTCGAAATACATTCTAAGTGACTACATATTGAGTGCAATCTAAAATTTCAGGCCCTTTCTTGTGGCCAGCCCGAACGTTTTACCCATGCTTAATAACATTCGAGGGGCATTCGAAGTGGAGAAATATCGATCCGCACTCGAAGGGTATTTTGATTGGACTCTGATTACATTGTAGATATCTTTATGGCATTCTAAATATTCCTACGGCATTCAAACAGCATTTGAAAAATTCTGACCTCATTAGAGGGAGAATCGGAACGATGTTGAACCTCAAATTCTGCCGAAATATCTCAAATGTTCCAATGCTCATACAATTACCCCCAATTAAATACAATACTGGTTAGCGAAAAGGTAACTGGTTAGAGTAAAGATTACAGTTATGGTTAGGTTTTGAGTTAGAGTTTGGGTTACGGTTAGGATTATGTTCAAAATTAGGAGCAGGATTAGGGTCACGGGAAGGATCTGGGGTAATTGCCCAGCGGGTAACTGGCCTAGAGGCTCTCTTTCAAAAAGGTCTTGCTGGAGGACAGTAATCTGTAGCAAAGCAACATGGTCCAAGGATGATCGGGTTGACACTAGACTGGCAGGTGAAAATCACCATCTTACACGCTATCGAAGACCATTTCGCCGGCATTCTTGACACACACGGAACATTCGCATTGCATTCTAAAAACATTTTAAGTGTGTTCTTATTTTTCCATATGTTTGTCATTTCGGCTAAATGAATTTAAGGCCTAGTATTAAAAGAAAGGTAGTTTTTTTTTCTCTTTTTTTTGTTGTTGTTAACGGGGGCATTTCATTACGTCAACACCATTCGCATTTTTTTTTTCTACAAAACTGATGAAAACGTCAAAAATCTGTGCTGCTGATCCCTGTCTGCAACCTACCGCTACCTGCTCTGGGCAAGAATGATCTTAAAATATGGGGGTGTTTCACAAAGAATTTAAGGTGAACTTAAAAGTCAAGATTGACTAAAATCTATGGTATGCTGTGTGTGCTTTGATCAATGTTGCTCAACTTTTTAATGCAAGATGAAAATTTTGGAGACGTTTTTCATGTAGACATTAAAATACAAGATGAAATAAGTAACAATTTAATAATTCTGTAACAAAAGAAAAATAACGATAAACGCAAGCAGGTGGTGATTGGGCTCAAGAAATTGAACAGGGAAACCAGTGGCATACTTTAATTTGGTTAATTCCAAATCAAGTTCGACTTCGTGAACAACACTCCCTGCCACTGTAGGCCCTACCATGTGGGTCTGGACGCCGACGGCATATCAACACACTTGTACGTCTTGCATGGACGAGTTGTCTTCACACACTCGTATGAGCCAGGCTGGCTTGGTTTCAAAATATTTTTGTTTTGTTTGTTTGTTTGTTTGTTTCATTTCCATCTGAGATGGCTGGATAGCCCATATTCTGCAATAGCTGGGGCCCGTTGCATAACAGTTTGTGGTAACTTTGCCATCCAATGGCAACTTCCATGGAATTCTTGATTTTGATTGGCTATTGACTATTGTTGCCATGGTAGTTACCATTGGATGGCAAAGTAATAATTGTAACTGTTATGCAATGGGCTCCTGGTCTCCCATTGGGTCCAGTTGGATGGGAGGCGGGACCACTTCTCTGGGCTAAGCACCCTGCTCTTTGCGATGAATGAATGAAGTGGGATCTTTTACGTGGATGAGTTGTGCCTCTCTCACACACGGGACCTCCATTTTATGTCCTATCCGAGGGACAGAGTGGTCTGCCTCTTTCGGGGGGACGGTATGGTTACACGCCCCAATGTCATGTAGGCCTTCTAGGCGGATGATATTCTGACAACCTTCCTAATAAGATTTGTCTTCCAAAGGTCAGGATTTTTTTTTTCTCAAGTGGTATTGTGAAAACCTTTCTATTTTTTTCTTTTTAGTTAAGAAAGAAATTAGGAAAACAAGCCTATCCCTATCCCCCCCCCCCAAAAAAAAAGATGCCGAATTATTCTGAGAGGCAATATGCACATTTCTGAATTAGGGAGAATTTGGAGTGCTACAATGCAAAATGAATTTATATTAATTCAGAGAGGAAGACTATTATGAAACCCTTACCGGTAACTCCATACCCCAAGCACTCTATCATGACAATTAAAACATAAAAAAATAAGATTAGACACCTAGCTTCGTGTTAAATAACTTTATTTACTTCCCATTACATAACTTGATAGCTAAAACAGGGCTAAACACTAACTTCTTTTTTTTTTGGTGGCCCGATGGGGCCATCAAAATCTACATTTCTAATTTTTGGTGGCCCGAGAGAAAAATTTGTTGCTCCGAAAAAAACAATAAAAGCATTAGAAATCTTTGTTTTATAATGAGTTAAATATCCAAGTTCTATCATAGAAAGAATTAGGAGCTGGACATATCTACTCATATGTACTTCATAGCGGTAGTGTAAATAAACCTCAACAAACTTGCAACACTCGATCTCTGGCACTCTTTCAGTCCTTTTCATCCATCCTTAAAAAAAATTTAACTGCTGAATGGTGAAGACTAAGTATGGATAGCCTATTCATTGACAGGTACATGGGGTTGCAACATCTAAAGATAAATAAATTACACTTTTCAACAAAAAGAAAAAAAAATGGGCCACCAAATTAGCCTTTTTTTGAAATTTGGTGGCCCGACTTTCATTTTTGGTGGCCCCTGGCCACCGGGCCACTCAGAAAGAATCCACGTACATACATTGTAGGACCTACGTTCAGTAGCGCTCGCTTGTTATGTTACATGCCCATTGGGAACATACGCTATTAGTGCTGGCCGCCGCGCTCCGATGGAGAGCCGCGCCGACCCGCTGGTCGATCGTGTAGCTAGCTGGTTGTATCCAGCCGGTCAGCCCGGCCAAGCGTGTACATAGCTGTTTACACTAGACTCAGATTGCCTTGTTTATTTTTGTTAAAACACTAGATAAGACCCCCACAAAGATAAACACACACACACACACACACACAAACACACACTCACACACACACACACAAAAAGAAGTTGAATATTTAAAAACCAGTTAAGACTCTTTTACCCATTTCGAAATAACTCGATGGTTTGAATTGAAACTCTGCGCTGCACTCAAAAAGTTGGCCGCGGTATGGTAGTGTACACGTACTGCACGGCAGCGAAGTACAGTCATTTCTAAATGAGTCTAAAAGCGTCCAACTTAACAGCAAATATTCAACTTTTACCAGACTTTGTAGACTCAGGTGTAGGGACTTTTGGTGGTAAAATATTTAGGGAGAGTTTGTGCATATTTGAAACTTGCGTGGCGATTCAAAACTATCAACACTACACAAGCACTGTGCCTCCCGCTAGATTGTGCATTGATTTAGACGTACAACACTGTATGAAGTGCTAGTGGCAAAGAGAGAGAGAGAGAGATAAAGAAAGAAACAAAACTCGAACGAGAGACTACTTTAATTCAATTTTAAACCATTTTTTTATTATTTCATCTTAGATTTTTATTTAAATATTATTTTCATTTCTGTAACTTTGCCTGAGTTACTCAGTAGCCTACATTATGAAATGCGTTAATAAATGAATCAAACTTACGGTCTCCTTCACACCTCACTCCGGCGTCTCTACTGTGAGTACAGCCATACACATTACATCCCCATGGCCTACGAAGGCAATAAACCAGAGAGTTTTCCGTTCCATCACAGTAAGCCGAGTTAAACCAGATTGGTCCAGATCCCTGCCCAAAGTGCGCTGACCCATAATAATCTGAGGCCGATGAGTAGCCGAGATCTTTGCACACCACGTGCGCGTCTTTCATATCCCAGGCATTGTCACACACCGTGCCCCACTGCCCGTTACACGATATCTCAACTCGGCCTTCATTTTGGGTTGATCCACCAACCAGCCTCACTGCAATAAACATGAGATAAATAGATAGATACATAAATAAATGACATTTATCAAAATCACATGAATTGCAACCTAATATTATATTGTACGTTAGGTAGATAAGTCAACACATGGCGTAGTTTATAAACATTCGTAAATAAAACTTAACTGCAAATTAAAGCACGTAACATTCGAAACCAAGAAACAAATCCCTTCAGACACACACATGTACGATGTTGTTTTTGTCTGTTTGTTGTTGGTTTTTTTTTTTTGGCAGGCTTATCGATTCATTCATTTGTGAATATCTTCACATTCACGGATATAAATCTTGTGAGTAACTCGTGGGTCTTAGGTCGATGTTTACAAGTGACGTCTCACCTGATCAGGACAAAAACGACATCAGAAACCAAACCAAACACAAACATTTTTGAGACAACCAAACGACGCCTCTTACACAAACTACTAATTAGAGAAGTCTGCTCAACACTTGCCAAAGCGCCATAATGTTAACGTTCAATATTCCAACATCTGTAACTCCTGAAAAGAGAATGAAAACACCATGCTAACAAACTAAATCCATAATCTCTTATCTTCTATAGCAAACTCAAATGGCAACTTCTACAGGAACGCAGGGCACAGTGCAAGATGTTGTCGATACACCGTGTAATCAGCCAGAGTATGGGAATCCTCCGAACATTCCTAATGCCGAGTACCAACATCACTCCGTGGACACTCCAGGCATTTTCCAGATAACTTTTGTACGGACTCTTGTCTCCCAGAGATCCCTCTTCCCAGATGCTATCAGGTTATGGAAACACCGGGCTCTGTCAGAAGAACTAGTTACCACCACCTCTGTAAACCTCTTCAAGCAGGAGGTGGACTAG
>NW_027273436.1:0-9207 GCF_040938485.1 Diadema antillarum | reverse complement strand
TGCTAATTGCATTGCTAATTGCAAATGATATTTTCCTAGATTCTTTCACATTTTTTTTTTTTTTTTTTGCTTGGTATGAGTGACTTACCTGATATTTGGAGGAACAAACATAAATCAGGCTTTGTTCCGTGAAAGAGCCTTCGGTAGGGGCAAGGGTCCTAGGTGCACTTCCGTGACAGTGACTTGTCACATTCAGGAATCCGTCTCCAGTTGAACGATATCTGAATGAAAGCTGCCATCTGCCGTGGTCGAAGACACGTGGTATTGTGGTTTGTGCCGTTTGTTCACTTTCGTCAAGCCAACAAGTGTCGTCTACGCTGAGATAATCTGTGACAATTAATGAGATTTTTATGACCATGGTGATGGTGGTGATGGTAATGATGTTGCTGTTATTTTTATTTCCGTCTTTGGATGAAATATACTCAAATTGCAAGAAAAAAACAAACATAAACAGTATGAAGAAACGGTGACACGACATATGCTCCTGCGACAAATGCTCCGACGACAATTACTCCGAAAAAATGCGACAAATGCTCCGCGACATTTACTCCGCGACAAATGCTCCGGCGACAAATGCTCCGGCGACATTTGCTCCGCCGACAAATGCTACGGCGATATTTGCTCTGGCGACAATTGCTCCTGTGACAATTGCTCCTACGACAATTGCTCTGGCGTCAAATGCTCCGGCGACATTTGCTCCGGCGATAATTGCTCCTACGACAAATGCACCTGATGTATGACAATTGCTCCGGGGACATTTGCTCCGGCGACAATTGCTCTGGCGTGAAATGCTCCGGCGACATTTGCTCCGGCGATAATTGCTCCTACGACAATTGCTCCGGGGACATTTGCCCCTACCGCAAATGCTCCGACGTCATATAGGCCTATGCAAAAGTCTGAAGGTACGTCTGTACCTTCAGACAGGTACGACATTTGCTCCGGTGACAATTGCTCCTACGACATTTGCTCCGACGTCATAGTATGATGCAAAAGTTTGAAGGTAGAGACAGGTACGACATTTGCTCTGGCGACAATTTACTCCAGCGACAATTGCTCCAAAGAAAACTTCTTGTACCACCTTTGCTATACAAAGGTAAGACATTTGCTCCGGCGATGAATGCTCCAGAGACATTTGCTCGGACGGTCCGACGGCAATTCGTTCCAACGGTTCGATAATTGATCTGGTGAAATTATATCAGACGAAATTTGTTTAGAAGATGAGACAATTTCAAGGGTGAAAATGCCCTCCTCACAATTTCTCCGGCGGGAAAAAAAAAAATCTTCCTTGACTTCTCCTAAGAATTATACATGTTTTTGTTTCTTTGTTTGTTTTATTCATAGTTATTGCATATTGATTCTTTTTAAATTACTTTTGAAAGATCAAATGGAGAATCCTTAATAAAGATAACGAACGAATGAAACGAAATAACAAAAATGCACAATTAAACAAGGAAACCCATATTTTCTTCTTCTCACAATATCATTAACTCAAATTACGCTTTCACATACTGATCCAAGTCTCTGGAACTTTCCTGAAAGTGACACAATAGATTGAAGGTCAATGTTTCAAGAAAAATGTTAGATCGTATTTTCTTGATATTGATAATTGGTATTGCAGGAATGTAATCTTCGTATTTTGTATACTCCTTTACTCATAATCATATAAATTGCATTGTTATAAACTGCGTAACGTGATAATTCAATCTTGTCACATTTCCCCTATTATTGTTCGTCGTTGGATATTCAAACTGTCATATATTATTTGTTGAAAATTTATTGTAATCCTTTTTGTTTGGATCAGATCAATAAACTCAATTGAATTGAATCGAATTGAATTGAATTGAATTGAATTGAATTGAATTGAATTGAATTGAATTGAATTGAATTGAACACAGCGCCTAAGCGGGAGACAGAGTGGGCCCTTGCCCTCCCCCCCCCCCCCCCCCAAGAATTTTTCTTCGGGGGGAACGAATGTGCCCCAAGAAGGTTAGAAAATAATTAATAAATCAATTAATTAAAGACAAAATAAAACAATAAGGCACTTTTCTTGTCTAAAACTTGTCAATAATATAACTGAAAATTGCGAAATTTTCGCCCCTGCTGGACGGGGCGCTTAAAATTAATGTATTTCAATTTTAATTTAATTTTTATTCCAGCGCTGACGGTGTCGTGTTTGATGTTCGAGGAGCAAATGTCGTACCTGTCTGTACCTCAGACCTTTGCATCAGTCCTTCGAGCAATTGTCATCGGAGCAATAATTGTCGCCGGAGCAATAATTGTCGCCGGAGCAAATTTCGTACCTGTGTGTACCTTCAGACCTTTACATTATTATGACGTCGGAGCAAATGTCGCCGGAGCAAACGTCGCTGGAGCAAATGTCGCCGGAACATTTGTCGTAGGAGCAAACGTCGGAAGAGCAAAGGTCGTATCTGTGAGTATCTTCAGACCTTTGCATCATATGACGTCGGAGCAAATGTCGTAGGAGAAAATATCGCCGGAGCAAATGTCACCGGAGCAATTGTCGCACCTTAGGAGCATTTGTCGTAGGAGCAGATGTCGCCGGAGCAAACGTCGCTGGAGCAAATGTCGCCGGAGCATTTGGCGCCGGAGCAAATGTCGCCGGAGCAAATGTCGCTGGAGCAAATATCGCCGGAGCATTTGTCGCCGGAGCAAATGTCGCCGGAGCATTTGTCGGCGGAGCAAATTTCGGCGGAGCAATTGTCGCGGAGCATTTGTCGCATTTTTCGGAGCAATTGTCGTCGGAGCATATGTCGCCGGAGCAAATGTCATAGAACCGAAGAAACGGGGGATTGCCCGTTGAGCCATATATTTGCAATATACAACTGCTCTTGCACAATATCTCATATTGATCGTGATTATAACATTGTATAATGATGATAAAAGGCAATAATGATGTTACTAAGTACGATAGTCCGTTTGACTCAAGCATGTTTTTCAAGAGGGTCGTAATGAAATTGACAAAAAAAGTTTTTTTTTAAAATGTACATGAGTTATCAGCTTACAAACCATTAGTCCTGCGAATTGATTGTGACATAGTAAACATGCAATGACTTTAATGGAAATGAAAAGGTATACCCATTCATCTCGACTGTTATTTTGAATAGAATATCATCGGTCGTGTAAACAAAACAAAACAAAAAATCAGGGAGTTGAAATTCTGAAATTTGAAAAGCAGGAGATTGAGCACATTTCCCACTAGATGCACGAATGGATATTATGATAGATAATGAAATATGGAATGCACACATACATACATAAATACATGCATATAGCACATAAATATTTTGCCATTTGTAGTTAACGTAGTGCCTTTTCCAGAGGTAGAAAGGGTAAGGTACATACGTTGCGATGACAAAAGTGAAATACTAAAATTGACACTAAGACCTACTGCACTTACGTTCGTCATTACCAATATCAATGTCCTTTATGTTATATTGAGATCATGGTTTCTCTGTTGGGTGATTGTGTTATCTGAATTTGCGGTACCTACGGTTTTTGAAATAACTGTCGTAACGTCTCCAACATCCACTTTCCTCGTCGGTCATCATGCTACACGCGGAAGATTCAAAATCACACGTCCAATTTCCTACCCCGAGAGAAAAGAGACATAACAATGAAGTGCTCTTTAAACAAGATTTCCACAAAAGGAGTCGATAAGTAGTACATAGCCTTCGTTTATTACTCAATCAATTCACCAAAAAAAAATGGATAATAATTATATTTATGACTTGAGCATGGAAGCGTGAAAACTGAAAAATGATTGTAATGAATGCTGAATGGTTCCTTTTTACACTAAATTATATAATACATGGGAAGTACTGACTGTAACAAATCCGGCCTTTCCATCTGTTATTCTTTTCTTTTCTTTTCTTTTCTTTTCTTTTTCTTTTCATTTTCTTTTCTTGAGTTGATTTTCAACCATAGTTTGCATAGCTTCACTGTTAGATTCAGGTAGCATATGGGAGCGTGCAACTCAAAAAATACGAACTGAAAGAATTGTTTACCAACAGGCCTATCTTTAATTCTTTTCGCGGTTATGATCAATGCTCTTTGGCTAATTATTTTCATCGTGTCTTATCATTATTAATCTTATGCATTAAAAAAAATACAGTCTATCATTGCACAAAACTATGTCACCCCGCAGTATTCTACCAAACGTTTCAGCACAGCGTGCCTTGGTCCTATTAAAACATTTTCATACTCGGTGGTAGTGACATTTTATACCTACAGACTCAGCGACTTATTACGTGCTATAGGCCCCCTTCTGGCATTTGGGGAGTGAAAATACTATGCAAGAGGTACGAAAACCTTACCGCTGGCTGTGGTTTGATGCAAGAGGGTCACCATATAAACGAAAAACCACACGGTCTTTTTTTTTTTCAAGTAGATATTCCGTGATTACATAGTGCGTGTTTGTTTGTGCTTTGAATTCATTCTAGGCCTTAATCATTTTTCAAAAATAATTTCTAAGTGTTTTTCACTCCGGGATCAAAATTCTGTTTCACGAATATGGCATCGCGCTTTATTATATGTATATTATTCTTAACAATTTCTCTAAATGGCAAAGAAAACGAGAGCATAAGTATTTTTCGCTAACAAGGTCTCGTTAGAGCTACATCATAGCTTCTTGCACGACACGCCGGTAGCAGCCCGTAGGGACATCAGCAGTTGACCGTGCGTTTTCAGCCGCTTGTACGGAACCTACGCGGAAAGAAAAAAAGCTAGTTGGTCTACGAAGAAAACTAAGGCCTAATCCGCACAGGTGCACTTACTGCATGTTTTCTTTTTGATGGGGTAAACGGGAGAAGTTAATGGAACCGGATCCCACAGGAGAGCTATCATCTTATCAATATATAAATACTTCAGATACAACTTATCTTTTTCTTATGAGAGATCTCGTTTAAAGCTGTTGTAATTTCCATTCCATTTAGCTATTCTAATACATATTTTGTCTTTATATAGTACAATACAATTATATTTTCCATTATTCTTGGCATCATTCAAACACCTAGGTTGTGAGAAACATGTTTCGTGATAAAGTCTGCATGTTTTTGTTTGAGTAGACATGACGAATACCGAAGCCTTGCGGCCGATTATTGAATGTCCAAAGGTCGCTACTCGAAACCCGATGGAGACAGCAAGGGAATGCTCGTCTGTAATCGACGCTGAACCATCGGGCTGGTGGTATGGCAGTGAGCCGCTCGTAAGCGGCGACTGGATGTGCTGAAGTGCTAGTTCAAGTTCTGTATATTATAGGGTTTGATTATTGCAGATGATCTATTACAAGTAAAGATTGTTTCGCACACTTTTAATAAACCGTCAAAACTTGAGTGTTGCATATTTACACAACATTTTCTCAGCCATTACATCTCCTTGAATCATACGAATGGAAGAATTACAAATAAAGAAAATATCAAAACGAGACAAAATGATATTGCTATGACACTCAACTAAATAGTCCTTATTTAGAAATATTTCTTCTTCCTCTAGAAGGGATAAAGTATCTCTAATCTGGCAAATGTCATATGGTAACTGTTGGTTTATGTCGATGGTAGCTAGTGGTTGTTATTTCATTTTCAAAATAATAACACATTTTAACGCAGTTACAAGATTTGCGGTGTGAAAGATTCCAAGTCGATAGTGATTTGCTGTAAACTTCCTATGTCTTTCATTTACACGTGAATGCAAGTGAACATTTCTCTTCATTCAAAGTTTATTAGATTACCTGACAATTGTTCCCTGCAAAATTAATCATCACGTGATTTGCAAAGAATAAATTGATGGATGACCACATTAACGCGTTTCGTATCACGGCGCTACTCCATTTAATTTGCCTATCCCGGGTTTGTTAGTTCGTTGTTTCGCTGGGCTGGTATTTGCCTATGTGTACATCCCATTTCAAGCATAATGTTTAATTTAAGGACACCATTGAATTGTGAAAAGTATTATTTATATTCTTGTGCAACTGCATATTCGTAAACGGAAATATCTCCAAAACATATTTACATTTCAAAAGCATCACAAAATGGTGTAAAATGTGTCCTACATTAATCAGTGCTTCTCAATGCATATTTCCCGTACCTATTTCCCCCTGTCTTCCAAGAAAGTGGTCCCTGCTACAGAAGGCTGATAAAGATAACGTGCTTTGACGTTTGAAATCGATTTTGCTGTTTATCATTTTTTCAAGATGATTATCACCAGCTCTTCCTTCACAGCCTAAGTTTAATTTATTTTGAAACATCCAGCTTCCTCCATACCATTCTTGTATATTAACTGGTTTATTACTTACTCTTCAAATTCAAAAACTGTAGACAGTTTACCAAATTGCTATCGCATTTACTTGCTAAAGAAGAACTTGAAATCAGAACAGGATATTAACTTTTACAAACCTCCCCCAGAACCAATACCTCGCGCCGACGCATGTAACTATACACACGAAAGTTATTTGTCGCCAAGGACAAGGATATTCATAATTATTTGCTTTACTCTCCTGTTTTTGTGGGAGTTTTTCGTTTTTGTTTTCCATTTTTCCTCTATTACAAATCGCTATGAGCGTCACCTTGGAATATGATACTATTGATATTTACTCACGAGAATTATAGCTGATAATTCTCTCATTCTATCATTTCTTTTTTACTCTTGTTTGAATGCAATCAGTATGCGCATCACAGAGTATGTATCTGTCGACGCGCCAGCGTTCTGTATAGCGATACTGCATGATGGATGCCTTACACGGGCCTAGACAAGAAACGACGGATGTAATAGGAAGCCCTCCCCTCTTCCCTCCTATCTTGCTCTTCCGTTCTGTTTTTTATTCCTTCTGGCAAAAAGAGAAATAGGCAAAACGAGAGAGAGAGAGAGAGGGAGGAAGACGTACACAGAGAGAAAGAGAAAAAAAGGATCCGAATATGCAATCGATTTCGTCATTTCGCGTTCAGCCTGCAGCTGCGTCTGTCTGGTGATTTACAACAACAGAAAGACAAAGAAGGTATAAGGAGGGAAAATGAAAGGAAAATTCAGAGGCACGTCGGGAATAAGTAGCATTCGAATTCTAGAGGAGCGCGCCCCTCTTCCGATCGTGCCGGGAGGCCCGAAAATCCCGAAACGTTCCCTACGTTTCATCGTGATCAATCGATGGAATGCGACCTTGGTGTAATGCGCTACCCCTTTTCATTAAAGTCACAACGATTATCAGGTCGGTATCTTGTATCAAAATTCCGTTTCCGCCTACTTTTTTGTATCAGGCCGATATCACGATGCGTGCATTTTGAAACGAACCCCCGCACTCCTTATCTTCTCATCAAATGATATAGCAGAACATCTTCTGGTCCGGAGGTAGGAAGTGTTGTTGTTGTTATTGTTCATATACGTTTGTCATAGCACAACATACACCTTGACAAGTATGAGAGTTAGACAGATTGCTGTAGGTGCCTAGGAAAATGGAAAGGGAAAAGTGTTAAGTGCATTTTTTTTTCAGCTCCTTGTCCTCCTCTCTTTCTATTTTCTCCCTTCTATTTTTTGTTTCCTGCAGCGATCAAGAGGTAATGCTTCCTCCCTCGTAATTTGGCCCCGGTTCACAGGTCCCAGTCCTCAAGAGGGACCCCGGATTGCCGGACGATATCAACAACCAGAACGATCCCTCCATTCCAGCCTGTGGTGTTGGGATAGCAAAGAAGAGCACTGGGCCAACAACTACTGAGGGGAGAAAAAAAAAAAGAGAGGGAAAGACTGAGAAGAGGAAAGAGTGAGAAAAGGGGGAAATTGTGCCGCATAGACTCCGACAAAACGCCAACAAAAAGCTAGAGGATCGCAATTGCTTCCCTTCCGAGACCCAAACACGCAGAATAAAGGGAATTACATGAACGTTTTCCGCTCAATTGGGTCCCTTTCTTGGCTCGAACAAGGGCTTAAGAAAACCAGAGGTGTTGACTTTACCCAGTGCTCCACAGTTCGGCTTTTTTTTCTTTCGCTGGTCGATAAGTCTCCTATTCAGCGATTCGAACCTATCTGGGGGCACACAAAGTTTGCCGGTTTGTTTCACTATTCCCCTACTCTTGTTCCCTTTCCATTCTAATGAGACCATGTTCTAGTCCAGTGGTAGACTAGACTTGTGACTGAATGCAATCACCTCATGTACAATATGACTAACATAATGTGAAGGTTAAGATAACTAAAATTTATAGTGTTCTCGTCTGTCCTATTTCTTCAGACCTTAAACTTCCCCGTCACTACGATGGGAATCGGCAAAAAGACACAAAATACAGTATCGGCCAGATTGTTATATCGTTTGGCAAAATGTATGTCCATCGGCCGAGTGTCGAAAACCTCAGGATAATTTTGAGGCATAACCGGTGTCATAAAGCGTGCGAGTTTCTACTTTAGACCAATTTATGCTTAACAAGAGGGAATCATTTCGCTGGCGAGCTTGGGGTTAATTGTGATTCGGTTGTGTACAAGTATCAGCTGCTGTTAACGGCGCTGGGTCGCTCGAGCATTGCATGGAAAAAATTACCACTCTCTCCTATGTCCTCTGGGATATTCATTAATTTCATTGTACATTGCTCTCGAATCAAAGATATTATAATCTCTCTTTCATTATTCCAACTTTGTATCTAAACCTTGAACGCATCACCCTAAGATACTAATCAAAGCAGCATTAGGTGATATACCCAGAGGGGGGAAAAATCATCGTTATCAAAAGGTATGGAAGATCTTATGATCAGTGGTGGTGGATGTAATAAGATCCAAGTATACCTCCCCCTTCTAGAGTTCGCTGCCGTAATTTTGGCGCCTTGTATTTTGCTCGCGCGCCATGGCGCTCAATTGTCATGCCCCCCTGACGTCCGCATCGAAGGCGACTCGTCACGTAGGTCGGATGTAGCGTCGCATCGCTCACGTCGTGCCGAGTCTGATCGTAGCCACCACCCCGTCACGAGTGTCCACCCACTCGGGCTTCTGGGGATTCTTTATGAATCCTGTCTACCACTTATCGCCATCTCCACCTCTACATGTTTTTATCAATATTCTCACTAAGCTAAAAAATTTCTTCTACCGAGTTTGAATCACCGATACCGGGGTGATACCTTGAGATAAGATGTTCAGGAATGTTAGTCGCGCGTACATGAAAATTATCAGCAGTATTTTGTGCGACATGTTATGAAAACGTAACGTACGAGCAATAACGTT
>NW_027273435.1:0-21446 GCF_040938485.1 Diadema antillarum | reverse complement strand
CCCTGATGTCTTAACACATGCCACAGGGGATAGTGGGGAAACTATTTGCCTTGTCCAAATTGGAAATTTCAAAAAGGAGGCATGATTTGTGTGTGTGTGTGTGTGTGTGTGTACGTGTGTGTGTGTTGTTTTTTGCTGTGTCTGTTATTGTTGGTGGATACTGGTACTGGGATCTTCCAACGAGATTAACACCCACAAGTCATACGGCCCATGAATTCAACATTGGAAAAAAAGGTCCATCAGTTGTACAGCTCACGAGTTGTATACTACTAGTAGTCCATTAGCTCGGCACTAGGCAAATAAAGCTCATGAGTTCAACACTAGGTAAAGAAGGCCTACGAGTCATATGACCCATGAGCTCTGCACTAGGAAAGTAAGGCTCATGAGTCCATTAGTATTTATAGGCAAAAAAGGCGCACAAGAAAACATTACTTAGTATCGAACTCGTCGACCTTGCATGCCTAGTATCGGACTTACTGGCCTTATTAGCCTTATGTCAAGCTCATTGGCTGAATAGCTCGAGGTCTGTATGACCCATGGGTGTCAAACTCGTGACGTGCACCCCTGGTAACTACCACATGAACTTCATGCTTTTGAATTATGAAAAACAATTTTGCAATGACTGTCTATGTTCTGAACTTATCACCTGAAAATAAAATGATTCCATTTCTGCTCGTTCAACGTATTGGACATAAAGTCTCTCAGCGCTAGAAATACCAGAAGTTGAAATACTTTTAATTCCTTTTCATGTAAAATCCATTAAGAGACATTTTGTGAATTAAGTGTAATTAAAAACCAAACTGTTCACTTTTGAATATACTCTTCAAGATATGCGTTATAATCCCACTGTGAAAAATGAATAGTCCCTATAAAAGTACTCTGTCACTCGCGCCCTGGACTACACGGGACACATACCCTGACTATTTTAGGCACATTTTTTCTTTGCAAGTACTGTAGTTTTTGTTTAATTAGTGTCAAGACTAGGCTGTCATGGTTTTGTCAATTATTATTGTTCGTTTGCTCAAGTTATATTTTAGACAATTTAGCAAATTCAAAAGCTGAATGATGGCATAAGATTGCAAGTTCACGCTATTCATAATTGTGTTGAATGGTTTTTACAAACATGCAATGCTGACATAAATGAGTATAAATGAGTAGACTGTTGACCTACACGTGTAAATGTATGAATATCTTCCTTTTCTATAAGGTCTTGATTTCGTGTCGAACATGCTAAAGCAGATTGCTTCGTGAGATACAGGTAATATTGAAATTAAATCGCCCATAACGCACTGAATGAACAAACAAAATGCCTGTTTATTGGTCGTCAAGCCTCAGGTAGTAAGGGAAAAAACGCGTCTTGTGTGAAAGTAATTTCTGAAGCTGAGAAATACACGAGGCTGTTGCGTCTTGATCGGATCTGTGCTTGACCACAAATTGTAGATAGATGGATGTTGCTGTTGCGTAAAATGCAATTGGTCAATGCATTTTGCGGACCTGATGCGATTTGTCGAGGTGGTACACGTGGTCCCTGTCTCAGCACCTGAGACATCTTCACTTGAGAATTACACCGCGCTGTTCAAATTCGTAATCATTTCTTTGTCACATTTCTTACAACAACTCATACAGTGCACTCCGTTATAACTAACACGATTATAACGAAATTCCGGTTGCAACGTAGTCAAAATTAGGCCAACTGTATTCACTCTGAGATGTATTTTTATTGTTTATTTGTTGGGTTATACCGAGTGTTCGATATAACGAAAGAAAACTGCCGGTCCCATTGACTAAGGTAGAACGGAAGTCCACTGTATCCGCAACCACCGACATCTATTACATGTACTTTTGTGTTCCCACACATAACTGGTGACATAGAATTAATCGAAGCACTGCAAATTATGCTGTTATCTTCGCGTACAGATATTTTCGCGAATCAAGTACAATAATTCGTCCATGGCCATTGAGCTCACTGAGGCTACGCTCACGGATAAACGTGAAAAGGCGCCGCAGATGGGCTACTGCGAGAGAGAAGAAAGATATATTTTTGACGTGACTCTGGGAGCAACTCAGTGGGAAAGTCCAGCCGACGGTGTGACCGAGACTGGCGGGACTCATTGCACCCCCTTGAAGGAGCAGAGGCGTGATGTACATCCTGAGTTTCCAATGGGTCTAATCCCTCCATCGACCCCCGCGGCTGCAGCGCATACGAAGGATGTGTTCAGATATCCGGAGTTGGCAGGTCTCAGGAAGAGATGATTGAGCTCGGTAAGGCATGACCTTTTTGTAGGAGGTATTTATTGCTATCAGACGTGAAATTGCAGTATGTAGTGTAGGCCCCTACATCCGAGATATCTATCTCTATTTTATCTTTAATATGTTGGCTGGGGGCACTGCATGGCATAATGAAATAAGACTCCCGACTCCCCGTTCGGAGGACCCGAGTTCGAATCCCGCCCAGTGCTTACGTCCTCGGACAAAATGTTTTTACCCACTCTGGAAAAGCAGTAGGCAACACTGAAGAGGCTACCCTGGGTGAATAAGACATCATTGTTATTACTATTATTATTATTATTATTATTATTATTATTATTATTACTTTTATCATTATTGACTCTTTGCAAGCTATAATGTCATCTTGAGTAACCCTTGCGTTATGTTTGTGTTTGCTCTCACGATGCGTAGGTCTTTATAGAGAGGCTGGGGAACATTGGGGATCAGTCAACAGCAACGAAGACACTGAAGCTGACCATCGGGGCAGCTTAGACCAAAACAAGGACCCGGGATGTGGAGAGTGTTCACAATTCCCCCAAACATGAATTCTGTGAATATTGGGGGTAAGAAGAGATTTGCCGTAGTCAAAGCATTCAACAAGGCTGTCTATGTTAGTAGCCTAATACTACAGGGCGCCCCTCACAGGCTCTTGAGCTATGGCTGGTCGGACAACGGCTGAGGGGCATAATAGGATCTCACCCTCAACAAAATAGAGAGGATTTATATGATTGGATGAAAGAGATCGAGAAACTGTATGTGACATGAGGAAGAAGGCTAAAGAAACAGATTTCTGGACTTATCCTGGACCAGTTAATCAGATTGGTCACGTGGTAGACTTCCAGTTGGGTCCATTGTCATTTTCAAAAAATAGCGATATTATTTTGTCTTCAATTGGTTGTATACCTAGAATATGTGTGCACGGCTCCAATCATGGGTACCAAAAGTGTTGCAGGTATGGTTACAAATTGTGAAGGTTCTTGTCCAAGGTTTTTTTTTTTTTGTTTTTGTTTTTGTTTTTGTTTTGTTTTTTTTACTCGCATATCATTTGTGACACATTCAAGATTTCACACACCAATTTTCAGACCTGAATCATCTTCGACAGCCACAGAAACGCACATCAAAGTGATACATGCAAAAATGTGTTGCATAGTTTTGCGTACATAACTCAGTGTCCTGTATGTTGGAATTGGACAACATTGCAAAAGGAGTTTATCAAAGGTATAATAGCAACAAATGTTCCATGTATTAGTACAATCATAACCCTAAAATTCAAAGATTTTTGTATTACCTTGTGAATTGTGTCACAATTTGGCAAGGACTCCAAGTTATGTACACAAAAATTCTTTCATAGACCACTGAAAATGTTTTGATATACAATATGTAGTTTACCACTGGATTTTTTTTTTTTTTGGGGGGGGAGGGGTTAGATCTACATTGCATGTAAAAACAATCAAACACTCTAAGTAAAGTACGTGTATGAACATCACATATTCATATAGTCTAAAAACAGACAGCTGTGATTTTGATAATGCCAATTTGCAACACACGTAGCTGATGTACTTGCAACTGCTCTTGAGCTGGGTCACTGGTATCTGATGCAGCTGATGTACTTGCAACCAAGTCTTGAGCTGGGTCACTGGTACAACCATTGTATCTGATGCAGCTGATGTACTTGCAACTGCTTGAGCTTGTTCACCTGTGTCTGACGAAGCTGGTGTCCTTGCAAACTGCTTGAGCTGGGTTTGGACAGTTTGTAACCTGTGATGGGGCAAAGGCCAGGTCATCGAAGATGTCTCTGTTGACAGGTACGATTCCTGCACATGAAAATCCTGCCATGATATTCTTTGGTGTAACTGCCAACGGCAAGGATTGGCAGACGATTCCTGGGATGTCATGATCATTGTTTGACCAGGGTTGTTTAAATCCAGGAATCACAAGCAGTATTAACTGCTTTCTTGAATGGGCCGTACACCTCTCTGTCCAGTGGCTGAAGTGTATGTGGTGATGTATGTGAGGTAGGATAGAGAACAATGGCAGACTCTTTGCAAAAGTTAAGTGCCTCTATAGAGAGATGAGAGTCATGGTTGTCCAATAGAAGGAGAACTGGCTGTTCTTTGCTTGGCTTAGCATGCTTCACAAAGTGTTGCTAGTGAGTTCATTTCCAGTTGTTGTTTGCAACAGCGCGGGTGACAGACTGGAGGACATCATCAGACTGTATCATGCATGACGGCATGAGATGCGACGAACTGTACATGCGCTTCAGCTAAAGTCTTCTCAGTGGACACATTGACGCGATGCTGCGGATGACGAGACATGAAATTCAGCTGGGTTGTACTCCCCAGGCTGATATTTCACTGTGTAGTCGCAGGCCTGCAAATTTCAAAATCTCCACCGTTCGAGCCGAAGCGGGGGCTTGGAGTTGGCGTTGTTGAACAGCGAGATGAGCGGTTTGCGGTCGGTAATGGCGGTGAAGGGAGATCCGTACAAATACAGGTGAAAGTGGGTAATCGCCCATGTTATTGCGAGTGCTTCCCCCTCAGTTTGCGAGTAGCATTGTTCTACTGACCTCTCAAAACCTGTCATGCCTACAGATCTAAAATGGAAAGGGCATATGATGCTAATATAGACACAAAAATGAAAATTTGGTATCTTTTGAACCTCATTTTTTATATACAAGATGGCGTCTGAGGAAAAAGCCATTATCTTATGAAATGATCCTCTTGACAAGGTCTATATCTGTGCAAAATATGGGGGCGATATGCCTTGTATTTACCAAGATACAGGACGAAATCGGTTTGATCCTTGACTCTACTTTAGAAAGCCAAGATGGCGTCTAATTAGAAAGTTGTATTTCATGAAAAGATCCATATGACACGGGCTAAAATGTATGCAAAATATGGGAGTGATAGGGCATGTAATTACCACGATACAGGACAAAGTAGTCATGACTTTTGACCCTATCTCGCACAGCCAAGATGGCGTCTGAGTCAAAAGTCGTTGTTTTATGAAATGCTCTAGGTAACATGGTCCATACATGTACAAAATCTGGCCCCAATCGAGCATTTAGCAAGCAAGATACAAAATAAAGAATATTTGACCTTTGAACCTTTGAACAAAATTGCGTCTGACCAAAGCGTCGTTATTTTACAAAATGATCCATCTGTCGTGGCCCATGTGTGTGTGTAAAATATGGTGGTGATACCATATACACTATTAGGATACAGAATGAAGTATATTTGACCTTTGACCCCACTTTACACAGCCAAGATGGCATCTCATCAAAAAGTTATTTTTGAAATGATTCTTGCAACATGGTCCTCACGTTTGCAAAATTTGGAAAAGATAGGACGTGTATTCACCAAGATACAGGATTAAACACTTTTGACCTTTGACCCTAATTTACCTACCCAAGATGGTGTCCGAGGATGTAGTTGTTATTTAATGAAATGATGGTCGTGACATGAACTAAACATGTGCAAAATATGGGGTTGATAGAACTTGTTGTTCTTGATCTATTGCACAGAAAGTGGAAGAAAGGAAGAAAAATAAAGAAAAAGTTAAGGTATTGTATAGAAATTTAAAGAAGAATAAAAGGATCAGAAAAAGGTAAAGTTAGGATGGGAGAATAAGCTTTACTACAGAAAAAAGAAAAAATATAAGGGTTTTAAAAAAAGCACAATTGGCTAGGGTGAGCCTCGAACACAGGACCTTACGATTTAAAGTCCGATGCGCTATCCAGTGAGCTATTTCATCCCCCATATAGGCTCTGTGTATTAAGCAAAATGACGCTACATGGAAGTCAA
Organism: Diadema antillarum; assembly: GCF_040938485.1. Classification (NCBI taxonomy): domain Eukaryota; kingdom Metazoa; phylum Echinodermata; class Echinoidea; order Diadematoida; family Diadematidae; genus Diadema; species Diadema antillarum. The sequence goes on along the minus strand of NW_027273435.1, from coordinate 15,375 downwards.
GTGCCAATTTCAACCAAAATTTTCGACGTGATCCCGACGTTGTATGAAAAAATTAAGGACACGTTACGATAGCTCAAAGTCTCAGCTAAGACATATTAAAATCTGGGAAAAATTCACCACAGGGTAAGTGAGCTAGTGCTCAATAAAGACAGTCATGTCAATTTTCATTTCCAGAAAAAATGCCCTCCCATAGAGACACAACACGCAAACTGGTCATATATTGACCAAGTTACTTTTAATTGATTTTTTCGATATTATGACGTCATCCAATCAAAATTTTTGAGGTTACGTATCAAAAAGATAATTCAACAAGCCACAACATACTGAAATCTGGGTGAAAATCGGCCAAGGATAAGTGAGATACGCTCGAGTCATTTTAAGAAAATCACTTTTGCAATTTCATTGAGGAATTTGATATCTTTTAATCACTTTGCAAGCATCCAGCACCCATTTAATGATATCTACAACTCACCGGCCTTTAGAATATGTAAAGAAAATGGGGGGGGGGGGGGCGCATCGTCCATCCTGACGAGTAAAATTGGGTTAAAAGTAAGGGTTTTTTTGGCATATATATTTGCACTATATATCGCCATTGACGCGTGCGCAGAATTTCAACTTTGACGGGCCTGTATGACGTCATATTGAGTCAGATTGACTTGAAACTTGGTAAAATTATTTCTTGATATCTTAGACGTGTGATTCATGTAAAAAAAATGGGAAATTTCTATTGCATACGACTGCATGTGCGTATATGCGCGCGCGCGTTCGTCGATTTTTTATGAAATGCTCTAAATGACCTGAAACGTGTGCAAAAAAAAAAAAATTTTGAGCACGATTGGAGAATGTTAAAATTTCAACGCGCGCGTACGCGCTCGTTTAGTATGAACATGATCACATTTTATGACATGATTCAATACGGCTTGACTTGAACTATATGATATGTAAATTTCATTGAAAAATTCCATTCCATTACTGAGATACGAATGTGAACGTGATTTCAGATAATGACGTCATAATTACGTCACTGTTTACTGATCACAATTATACATTACATCTGTTATCCCTAGGACATGATACACATAATGGTATAAGTTTGAAAGTGATAGGCGAAGGACTTTTTGAGTTAACCTCTGCACAACATTTAGTGAAAAAGAAAGAAAGAATCAGAACAGATACAGAAAGTGATCCGAGAGGATACTCGGATCACCTAATAATCAACCGCACTATGACCAAATGGCCCACATATTTCTTTAGATAATCACTAATTTTTAACATCTACATTTCATGACAGTAATTTGAGCTCATCTTATTTTCAAGATATGGGAAAAATAGTGACACTTTATTATCACTTATCTATTGACCCGTCGGCCCATTCCTTACAGAAGCATTTTGCAGTAGTGGATGTATAACTATGCCTAGTTTAAACAAGTGTATGCTTTGTATTGTCACTTTACACAACAGAAAATCTACACACAGAAATCTAGCATTTTCACCTGATCTTTGACCCTCGGCCTTTGACCCCATGACCCAACTTCTCAAGAAAGTCATTGTTAGGAAATATATGCATATATCAGTTTGCATAACTTGAGCCATTTTGGAGATATAGGGAAAAAAGTGAGATTTTACCATTTTCATTTGACCTTTCGGAACTTTATACAGGGTCCAAGACTTTTTCCTCGTGAATATTACCTGATAATATATGTATACACTAAATTTCATAAAAATACCTTCAAGCTTTGCAGGGGATATGGGGAAAATAGTGAAATCTTCAGAATTTGACCTTGACTTTTAACCTTGACTGTATGCGCCCAAAAGTTGATTGGTGCAGCCTTATCCACCTTTAACCCTATTAAGCCCAAGCTAATTTGACCCCTCGCAGGCCCAAAGGGGGGGGGGGGGGGCACATTGTGCCCCTCCTGTATAACTTTTTAAAAAAAATTATTTGATGTATCATCGTCATAATTATTTGGCACATGGCTAGAGTAATTCATACTCTATATAACCGTACATTTGAATTTTCTCAGGGTACCCATGAGGGCGCTATTTACCAAAATATAAAGAAATACATAGGAAATATGCCAAAATATGATTTTTTTTTCTGTATAATTTCTTTACCCCTATTATATATGTGTTATTATAGACCAATCCTTTTCATATTTGCCACAAATGATAAGCAAGTGAAGTCTCATTATTTTTTTTTGGTTGAAATTTCTAAAGGTCACCACATGGGGGCGCTATTTATATCAACATAAAGAAAAACATTATGAGACCTGAGATGAAATGTTTGGGATGGGTATATGTATAGTTATGACAATATTTGCATAATAGTTGAATTCTGAGATTGCAAATTGATAATATGATAAACTAATGATATTAGAAGCACAACTTGAGAAAGAAAGAAATCAAAATAACACAAAATAGAAGGGCAATCTTTAGAAAATATTATTGTTTTCAATTATCTCTATCATATCTATTGTTTTATGTCTTCATCACATAAAAACACAGGAAACAATAAGAAAAACTTTCCAGGACCATAATTACTTCAAATTTTGCTCCTTCAACAAATTTCAGCCAAGAAACACCCATTTCATACACTATAACGCTGTTAAATGAAATGGGAACAGAAAAAAGATGCAAAATCTGACTGACATTGATGTCAGTTTATGGTTGCCGTGGCAACTAGCAACATCAAATATAGCTAAATTTTATATCAAAATGTTCGGAATAAGATTTCACGAAAAGTCACCAAATTTGGTTGAAGTCGGATTAAAGGCGAAGGAGTGGTAAATTGGGCCGTATAGGGTTAGGTATGCCAAGTTGCATTTGGATACCCCCAAAAATCTATTATGGACGGAAGTACGGACGGATAACCCCAAAACAAAGTGCCTCCGGAGACACTTCGTGACGGAGGCATTAAAAGATGATGAGCAAACGAAGGAGGTCCTCAACCATAACCTACACTTTTCCCCCAAGATTTATAAAGCCAGTAACCCAGCAAGACTAGTAGTCTCTGGCTGCTCATGTCCCACTGTACTCATCTTTACATTTGTAGACCTTCACTTCCGTCCATTTGTACAAGCACTCCCATCGTACCTCCAAGAAAAAGTCCTTAGATATCTTGAATCACTCAACAACCGTCATGCCCCTTTCAACCCTCGCGCCATTCTAGTTACAACAGACGTCATATCCCTGTACACCACTATACCTCATAATCAAGGCCCATAGACATGCAAAATCGCACTTGATTCACGTCCCCCCCCCCCAAAAAAAAAACCCCACAACAACAACAACAACAACAACAAACAAAACCTACACAGGCACCAATACAACGGCAATTTGATCTTGGGAGGACGGCTAGTAAAGGGAGCAGGTGAAGGGGACGGTGTGGGAGGAGATAGGTGAGAATTTTTACATTTTGATGTTTATGGTGAAATTAAGAGCATATTTTTGGTGTGTTTTATCGACTTAAAACAGTCCTCCTGGTTTAAGTAACCCGTTCCACTATCACGCTCTGGACCCCAATCTATCCCGATCTATCAAAGCTCCAGCGACCAGAGTAACACAAAATCCCACCACCAGAGAGGTAGGGAGAGACTTTTCCAACTCCCTGGCGTAACACTCTCTGAAGTATGAACGTAACTTCATGCTGTAATTAGTTCGCAGTCATCAGGCGTGGTAATTATCTCGTTTCTTGACAAATGAAACTGAGCATGTTATGCCATCAAAAGAATCTTTCACTTCTGTCCATGTCCAAGTAGTCTGGGTGCCAAAGGCTGAACCTTGTTTTACCGTCCACCCAATGTTTTTTGATAGTTTTACCCTATTTCGGGGATGCTGAATCCGAATCTGGATTATGCAACTCTTGCATCCTTGAGGATTTTGAGATATTCAAGATGGCCGCCAAAATGGCCGCCCAGACCGGAAATTCCTATGTTTTTCCTTCTTAATGGTGAGTAACTGAAAAAACAATGATAGTTCTAAGCTATTTTAACGGTGCTAAATCCGAATCTGGATGATGCAACTCTTGCATCTAAGGGTTCTGAGATATTCTGATAGCCCCCAAGATGGCCGCCAAGACCGAAAATTCCCATGTATTTCCTTCCACTGTAAATGGTGAGAAATTGAAAACTATTGCTGGTTTTACCCTCGTTCGAAGGTGCTGGCTCAGAATCTTGAAAAAACTCTTGTATCCTTAAGGGTTTTGAGATAATAAAGATGGCAACCAAAATGACCGCCAAAGATGGAAACTCACATGTAGACCCCTTTTTCTTTCTAAATGGTGTAAAGTTGAAAACAATTGGTGGTTTTACCCTATTTTGAGGGTGCTGAATCTGAATCTGGTTGATGCAACTCTTGTGTTGTTTTTTTTGAGAATTCCAGGATGACCGCCAAAATAACTGTTAATATTGAAAATTTTTTGACCCTATTCAGCACCCTCGACATGTTGTTGTTGCAATTTTTGCACTCTTTATGGTTTTGAAATGTCCAAGATGACCTTCAAAATAATTGGCAGAAATTGGAATCCCAATGTTAATATTTTTTTCTAAATGGTGAAAATTTGAAAATAAATTGATGGTCTTACCCCATTTCATGGGTGCTGAAGGTTTTGAGATATTTACAAATGTCCTGTATAAACGGAAATTCCTTATTTTCTCATAGATTGTGAAATATTGTGCTGTAACTTGAAGCGAGGGGTTAAACTCAAGGTGAAAAGCAATAATCCATGTTCCTGAATTCAACTCGGTTGAGCAAATTTGTCAAATCAGCCAACAATTAATGGGATCCAAAATGACTGTCGCAATGGTATTGTAATACTGAGATATTCCGATATGTCTCAAACGGAACTTTAACACGTAATGAAAAAAAAAATGATACTGACATCATACTGAAACGTACAAACACAAAGATACGACTGAAAATTTCTTTATGCACAATTGTTATAAAGTAATGCCTGTGGTAGCCAATAAGGGCTCCACAGACTGATGTGAAGTTAATCCTTTTTGGCTATAAGAGTAATATCAAATTATGGCCTGCTGGTGTTGAAATTTGTCTTGTATTGTTATGAGTCTCGCCGCGTACTCTTATGAAACTTGTGGCATAATCTGATTACGTCACTAGAAATGGTTGCATCCATGATCACTACAGTAGATATCAATATCAGGGTAATTTTAAAAGCACTCTGCGTGGTTATGATATTCGTAAGTACTGAACTATCCACTATACTATCCTACATGTTGTCGTTTGTTTGTTTGTTTGTTTGTTTGTTTGTTTTTTTACGGCGTGTTCCCTGAGATTTTTCCATCCCCTCGTGTGTATATATGATATTGTCGCTTGGGCGACAAGATCCTGTAGTCTTGCAGGATTCGTTGCTGGCACAGCTGTATCGTACCAACTCCAAGATATCCGGTAGAGCTGGTTTCACTGTACAGCAACTTCAAACTGGGATAAAAGAACAATATGCGTTCGTTTATCAGCAGAGTATAGTTGGGCTTAGATTTTGCCACTGACGAAAATCTGAAATAGGGTAAAACCATCAATTGTCATCAATTTCTCATGGCGAGCATTTTGGCGGCTATCTTGAATATCTCCAAACTCTCAATGATGCAAGGTTTGCATCGTCCAGATTCGCATTCAGCACAGTGATTGAAATAGGGTAGAATCATCAATAAAATTGTTCTCAATTTCGAACTATTAAAATTGAAATACGTGGAAATTTCCAGTTTTGGCGGCCATTTCAAAATCGGAATAGGATAGAACACTGGCGTAGCCAGGGGGGGGGGGGCGATGGGGGCGGTCGCCCCCCCTAAGATTTGGACCGGGGATTTGGGAGGCGGAAAAAAAAAATGCGTGTATATTGTATGCATGCACATGAAGCGGGTCTCCTTTTGAACCTTTCATCAAATAAGATATTTTTTGAATATTTCACTCAAAGTGTGCACCAGATCGTTGAATTTCAATTCAAAATATGCAAAATTTCTCGTGCTTGGGAGGGGGTATCCCCCTCCCAAACCCTCCCCCTCTGTGCCTCTTTCCCTAGCTTAGTACACTTTTTAGATTAACAAAAAGAAATATGAATAATTCTGAGTGCACAAGACTTATCACTTATATTCCGAAAAACTCAAGGTTCCCTCATGTATAAGGGGAATTTCCCCTTTTAATCGACCCTTTCCTCCCTCAGTCCCCCCGCCCCATCAGTTTTTTTTTTTTTTGATTTCCCAAATGTTGGTTCCATCAAATATGCGTATACGAGATATCTCAATTTCAACCTTAAAAAGGCAAAAGCTCCATCGGAAGAGAAGGGTGGAGATAACACTCGCCCATGCCTTCTCCCTGCTCGCCCGCCCCTCCCCCCCTTTCCGCCATGCATAGAAAAAGACTGTGGCTATACCCAGATCGCTTTATTTCAATTCTAAAAACGCAAAAACTCCGCGAGCGGGAGGGGGAATCCCCCTTCCCCTAAGCTCTACCTCACTAGACTTTATACATACAGATGGTGTACATTCGGAATAAGAGCTAAATTCCGTGATTTCACTTCGATGAAAAAGTATTGCACCAAAAATTTACACATGATCGCTGAATTTCAGGTCTGAAAACGCAAAATCACCTTCGTGTGGGAGGGGATATGCCCCTATCTACACCCTGTGCTTTTTCTGTTTGATTGCTGAACAGACAGCGTTCATGATATTCAGTGTAAGAATTGTTTAATACAAGAAGATTATTTAAATGATACCATTTTATAGGCAAATTGTTCAATAATAATCTACACTAAAATATACTGCAACCTTAAACAAGTGGGACTGTTTCACGTCGATAAAACGCGCAAAAACATGCATCAAATTGCACCATTTGCAACATCAAAATGCAAAAAGTTCTCACTATGGGAGGGGGGAACCCCCCTCCCACACCCTCCCCTCCCCCTTCGCTCGCTCCGCTCGCTCGGGTTCAGTCGCGTTCATGATATTCAGTGAAAAGAATTAATACAAGAAAGGGCTTTTTACACTTGTAAAATTTTGCTTAGCCCCGGACCAACGGTGGGGCTAAGGGGGGGGGGGGGGGGGGGGGGGGGGCTTAGCCCCACCGTTGGTACGGGACTATCCTTAGCCCACTTTCTGTTTACACTCGTTTTTGCCAAAGTGGGCTAGCCCCACCGATAGTACGGTACTATCTGGCCCTGCAAAATAGCAGGGGTTAGCACCGCAATTGCGGTGCCAAGCAAGTGAGTGTAAACAGAACGAAAAAATAATCCTGGGCTAAGCGACGGAGACGAAGTCCGACCCTCACTGACCAATCAGAAACGAGGCAATCAAGTGCTGCCGGTGCGTGCGTGTACGTGTACAGTACACAGCGTAATTATGAATATTCATGTGGTTTGGAAAGTCCGGGGCTAAGAAATACGAGTTTAAAAAGGTCAGTTTTCTCCTTAGCCCCGGACAAGAGATAGTACGGGACTAATTGGCGAGTGTAAAAAGCTGAAAAATTGGTACGGGACTAACGATAGTCCTGGGTCAGAGAAAGTCCGGGGTTAAGAAACACAAGTGTAAAAAGCCCTGAAGTGTATTTAAATCATACCATATTATAGGCAAATTGTTCAATGATAACCTACATCAAAATATACTGCAACCTTAAACAAGTGGGACTGTTTCAACTCGTTAAAACACGCAAAAAATGCATCAAATTGCACCATTTGCAACATCAAAATGCAAAAAGTTCTAACCGTGGGAGGGGGGACACCCCCCTCCCACACCCTCCCCTCCCCCCTCTCTCGCTCCGCTCGCTCGGGTTCAGTCGCGTTCATGATATTCAGTGAAGAGAATTAATACAAGAAGTTTATTTAAATTATACCATTTTATAGGCAAATTGTTCAATGATAATCTACATCAAAATAAGCTGCTACCTTAAACGAGTGGGACTTTCACGTCGATAAAACGCGCAAAAAATGCATCAAATTGCACCATTTGCAACATCAAAATGCAAAAAGTTCTTACCGTCGGAGGGGGGACACCCCCCTCCCACACCCTCCCCTCCCCCTAGCTCGCTCCGCTCGCTCGGGTTCAGTCGCGTTCATGATATTCAGTGAAAAGAATTAATACAAGAAGTGTATTTAAATTATACTATTTTATAGGCAAATTGTTCAATGATAATCTACATCAAAATAAACTGCTACCTTAAACAAGTGGAACTGTTTCACGTCGATAAAACGCGCAAAAACATGCATCAAATTGCACCATTTACAACATCAAAATGCAAAAAGTTCTCACCGTGGGAGGGGGGACACCCCCCTCCCACACCCTCCCCCCCCCCCCCTCGCTCGCTCCGCTCGCTCGGGCTCGGTCGCTTCGCTCCCTCGCACACTAACCGCCCCCCCCTAAGATGAAATCCTGGCTACGCCGTTGGGATAGAACCATCAATTGTTCTCAATTTTGAACCATTGAGAATGAAATACGTGGGAATTTCCGATTTGGCGGCCATTTTGGCGGCCATCTTCAATATCTCAAAATCCTCATGGACGCAGGAGTTGCATCATCCAGATTCGGATTCAGCACCCTCCAAACAGGGTAAAACCATCAATTGTTTTCAATTTCTCACTATTTAGCAGAAAAAACATCGGAATTTCTAGTTTTAATTGGCGGCCATCTTGAATATCTCAAACCCCTCAAGGATGCAAGAGTTGCATCATCCAGAATCGGATTCAGCACTCTTGAAATAGGTTAGGAGAATCAATTGCTTTCAATTGCTTTAGAAGGAAATACATGGGAATTTCCGGTCTTGGCGGCCATTTTGGCGGCCATCTTGAATATCTCAAAATCCTCAAGGATGCAAGAGTTGCACCATCCAGATTTGGATTCAGCACCGTCGAGATAGGATAAAACCATCAATTGTTTTCAATTTTTCACCATTTAGAAGGAAATACATGGGAATTTCCGGTTTTGGCGGCCGTTTTGGCGGCCATCTTGAATATCTCAAAACCCTCAAGGATGCAAGAGTTGCATCATCCAGATTCGGATTCAGCACCCCCGAAATAGGGTAACACCATCAAAAAACATTTGGTGGACGGTAAAACAAGGTTAGGCCCAAAAAGTGGCTTTGGCACCCAGACTAAATGCGCTTTCTTCAAAAATTTCCCATCAGTAACATTATACAGTGTATCGCAAAGCAGGATATAATTTATTTTCGACAAAAGTGGTTAACAAAATGGTGCAATAATTTGGGTGTTACTTAAAAGAGAGGAAATAAGTTTTGAATTTATTTATTTATTTATTTATTCATTTTCAATCTTTTGTCAGGGTAGCCCATTCACCAATAAAGAGTGGTCTTCCATGGAGCCCTGAATGATATTGATGAACATATGTAATAGCAAAACGTATATACATGAAGATGACATACACAGTGTAGATACATACCAGCATACTGTATATTGCAAAGTAACATAAAAAAGTACATGCCACAGCAAGAGTTCACCAGAATGCCGAAATAACAATTAAAACGCTATTATACAGGAATGATAAGCTAGCCCAAAATAAATTTCGTGTGTTACTTACAAATAACAACTTTTCTTAAACAATCTCTTAAATGAATATATGGAAGAAGCTGATCAGATTGAATAATCCAGCCTTTTCCATTCAAGTAGAGAAGATACGATTGGGCTGCACTTGTGACAATCAGAGCGAAATCTTGGCACACGTAGACTTCCACTGTCTATTAGCCTTGTATGATGTTCATGTACATCACTAGGCTTAACTAAGTGCACCTGAAGGTACGAAGGTGCTAAGTTATGGACGCATTTATATCATCATAACGCGACTGAACTCAAAACGTTTGTCTAGTGTCATCCATTTAAGACTTTTGAATAAATCAGCCGACGATGTGTCATATGTTTTGTCCAAAATTATTTGTGCTGCCCTCTTTTGAATTTTATCTAGCTTAGTTGTTTATGGGATTGAAATCTGTTTGACCAAACAACAAAACAGTAATCAAATTGTGGTAACACTAGACTATTATAAGGTAATTTTAGGGATTGTTGGGGCAAAAAGGCCTTCGCTCTCTTTATCATGCAGACACTTTTCTGGGCACGTTTACATACATTTTCGATTTGTTTAGACCATTTCAATTCTTCATCTATTAAAACATCTAAACATTTGTTGAACTGAAGTCTTTTAATCAGATTACCATCTAATGAAATACTGAAATTTTCAATTTTCCCAAGATTAGCAGAAGTTTTGTCAGTGTTAAGGACGAGACGATTCTCCTTAATCCACCCCATTACTTTGTTTAGTGCAACAGTTTTCTTTTCTTCTAAAACTGCTGCGTCATTAGCATTGACAGTGAGGGTCGTACACACTAAGAAAAAATGATTCATTCTTGCACCTTTTAAGGGTGCAAAGTGATGTCACACTGGTGGCTCCCTATGGGTGTTATCTTGCACCCTCAAGAAATTGGTGCAAAAGTAGCACCATGGTGCAATGGCATAATTTTGCACCCTGTGGGTGCACCTTTGCCCCTCCATAGAGGGTGCAACATTGCACACTTTATTGAGGGTGCGAAGTTCTTCCCTTGGGTGCATATTTCCACCCACACTAAGTGGTGCTAAGCTTCACCCTTTTCTTGAGGGTGCATCTTTCCACCCACACTAATTGGTGCCGAGTTGCACCTTTCTCGAGGGTGCGATCTTTCTCCCTTTAATTTTCGGCGCAACTTTGCACCCTCTCTTGCCTCTACTTTTGGTGCAACTTTATACCTTTCGTGAGGGTGCAAAGAAGCACCCTAAGTTCCAAGATTGTAGCCTCTCTTGAGGGTGCGATTTTGTGCCATATTATATAGGTATAATGTTGCACCTATGTGGTGCTTATTTGATCCATGACTGCAGCAAAATTGCTTCTTTAAAGGAGCCAGTCAGTGTCACTGTCTACGCCTTTAGAGGCGCAATGTTGCCCAGTATAACCTCAAGTGCACCTTGAGACTACTGGGCAATATTGCGTCTCTGGAGGAACAGGCAGTGACACTGATTGGCTCCTTTAAAGAAGCAATTTTGCAGCAGTTATGGATGAAATAAGCACCACATATTTGCAACATTATAGCTATAAGGTAAATATACTTAGCATCACATACAAACGTACAATTTGGTTACTTAACTACTTTAAACCTTGAATAGTGCGAACTAATGCAAGCCTGTTTGCTCAGTATATCAAACTTATGCTGTTGTTGCACTCTGCAAAGTAAATAAGATTGGTGTAATTTGGATCCTGTGAATCATGAAATGTGTGTGTGGAATTTGTGAGTTTTGAAATGTTAATGTAGAAGTTAACTTATAGTTGTGTTTGAATGACATACTAAAACCAAATATTTACCCAATTACCTTTCCAATGAGGTGAGCACTATCACTATCTATCAAACAAACCCTCTAGGCAAGAGTATACATCTGCATGAAGGAAGAGGTAAAAATATGATATACATTTGTCTGGATACGTTTTATTCAAAACGTACTTGAATACGTACTTATTTACATAATCTATAAGAATAAGATATGCTTTTCACCAGTACACAAAGCCTCAAAAAACAAGAGCATGCTACGTACATTTCTAAAGTATGCACCACATCTTTTAAAAAAAAATGTAAGAGGATTTAACAAGTTGTTTGTATGCATTTAAACGAATAGGCCTACATATTTCCATGCGTACAATATTCATGTAACAGTGACGTCATCATGAATCATCAAAAAGATATGTTTCCAGCGTAGACATGAATTTATCTAAAATTTAAAACATGCCTTACAATTAGGAGTTTGTTTTATAATGACGATGCCAATTGTCTTAAAGTCCTTATCACGACATGTCTTGGTGTTCACACTTATTCAAATCATGAGATTCTTGGCACTTAGATTACGACTACAATTTATTATGGTTTAGATACTTAAGTGACATACGCATACCATATACAGGTATACGGGCATTTCGATGAAAACATCTAAATACAAGGTATAATTATAATATGAAAATCGAACTTGATACCAGCCCTTATGGGCTACCAATGGAGACTAGGCAGAATCGCAGTTATCATGGTTATGTAGTCAGATTTTGTTTTGGGTGATACACGCATTCCGACTGATTTGGGATCAATTCGAGTCCCTCGAGCTGAGATTCCGGACTGCAATGAGCAAATCATCATAATGACTAAAAAAGTGACTGAGAATAATACATGCACCAGTTTCTGTTTCGTTGTTCTATACATAGAAAGTTGTTACGTTTTCCAATCCTCTGTATGCACACAGGGATTTGCAGATCACCTTTGGCTGTAACGCCATGGTCGCGTGCAAAATGATTGCAGCTTATCTAACTTGTAGTTTCCGAATAGGGGACTACCGTGCATATACATATTAATCGGATGATATGCCCCGTCAAAGAGTAAATTGCGGATATCGTATACCATTGTCAAATCCACTTTTTGTTCTGTACACAGTTTCACTGGACTCTTATGAACCACTTGAGCATTACCAAATCATGGAGTATGAGAATAATCTGATGTTATTTCCTTGAAACGGCTGCATTTGTATGAGCGGGAACAGTTTGGCATCATACATGACTAAATGCATGCATTATACAAGGTTTCAGGACACTTTGAACCGTGTCCCCCCCCCCCAAAAAAAAAAACAAACAAAACAACAACAACAACAACAACAAACAAACAAACAAACAAACAAACAAACAAACCACAAAACAAAACAAAACAAAACAAAACAACAAAAACTATTGAAATGTTGTATACCCTAGGCCCATTAATGTATGATCTTTGACCTTTGAATACATTGCCCATATTTTTCAACGAATAGGCATCTGGATGCAACGTAGGTATATATAAAATGATTTTCTTTAAAGGAAAATACATTTAACCACTTCAGAAATAACTATGGAACAAATAGCATAATATTGACACGTTCCCTTATTCCTAAATGACGTGACAGAAAACTTTCCTCACCGAAATCATTCTGTCGTTATTCAAGTACAAGACATTGATGATTATATACCTAGTTCGATTAAAAGTATACATGCATGGAGTCATTGCAAAAGTATCTAATGAATAGCATGCTTCAGAACTACATCATTGTCATTTATTCTATGACGCTAATAATAGAGTAATTGTTCCGCCATACTGCCTGGCAGATTGTAGTCCTCCTACGACGTTTGTTCAGCAAATAAGGCACAAAATAAAATTTTGCGAATTTTACACGTTGTTGCCAAAGTATCTTATCTTCTTTACCACTATTCTCAGACATAAGGTATGCTGGTGCTGTATGAATTAGAAACGGAAGCTTCACAAATATTCACCATCTAACAAGGTAAAAGCGAAGTGATGTCTTGCCCACATATCGAATTTGTGATTACACTGATTTTCAAATGTAAGCTCATTGACTTTTTGACTGTTGACGGAGTCGGACTTCACCAATATCAACACTTGACAGCCATCTTTAGATGATCTGAGGAGTGAATTTGGTGGTCATATAGCTCAAAAGTGTGGAAAGTTATTAAAAGAACACCATAATACTATGTCGACAGTGCTTACAAGGTGAGATGCAAAGAAAGAGCACGAAATGACATTGTAGAATTTGACAATGACCTACAATATTTGACCTTGAACGCTGGCACCCACAAGGTGGTAGAAGTAACTTCGTCCAATCGTACATACATATGCAAAGTTTCATTTGGATACCTCAAACAGTACTTAAAGGGGAATGAAACCCAAATGTACCTGTGGATTGGAGCAATATCATAAGAACACATAAGTGAACATGGAAAATCGTATGATCCAGTGGAAGTTATGCATTTTTTAAAGTTTCAGTGTCACTTTCATGTATGGAAACGTATATGAAGAAAATATGAAGGGAATTCCATAAAATCTGATTCTAAATGAAAAGTACAAATTGCCTCCACTTATTTGTCGTTGCCATAATGTTAAGGGTAATATTACCCCCCCCCCCCTTCTGGATGAAGGAAATCAAGTGCTCCTTTTGTAATGCTAGAAACGTGAAACTATGCCTATTTTCTTTACATTTCTTTATATAATTTTCCATGGTTGACGTCAAAGATGTAGCTTTCTCATCTCGTAATGGCGGCACTGAAACTCTAAATATATGTGTATATATAGCTCTTCAACGGATTTTCCGATATTCCTCAATTTGTGACGATGTGTTCAACTGCTAAAGTAATCTCCCTGCATTAACTTGTCCACTTGTACTTTTCGTTTCATTTCCCTTCGTGATACAACGTTGCCATAATCGATAACAGACTGATGTACGAACGGAGGGACAAGCTGAACAACATCATTTCTCTGGTGACAATTCCTTGTAAAAGTATACACCATGAAAACTTTAGGCTGGTAAACTATATCAAGACAATTATTGAACAATATTGTTAATGAAATGCCGTAGGTTTTTCTTCGTGATAGTTGCCTGTTCAGATCAAGGCTTGCAATGTACTGCTGAAGTATGCATCGGGTGTTTCTGCCTTGTCTGGGATACTGAAAGCCACAAAGCACAGAAGGCCGAAAACATTGTAGCGAAGGAAGACACGATTGTATACAGGAATTCGGGCAGATTTCACAACCATCCAGCCAAATAGTGATGTCACTAGTGCGCAGCATTCACGGTGAAGATTGTGGGATTTAGTCCTGTCAGGTTCTGAAAGAGATTTTGGCATGAATAAATAATGACTGAATAAAATTTCGAAGGAAATAGGTCGTTTACACTACGCAGTTGTGTTGCTTACATAAACTAACAGGTTGCAACTATGACCATTGACCAGAAAATGGAAAACTAAATTGATTGCATAGATCTACTTCAGGTTTCTAACGTCTTTTGCTGAAATAATGAGAAATGGTTTTGAAATAGCTGCGATATCCAAAACAGAGCAATAACAATATAATATAGGACTCACTTTTTATCACGATCGCTGCGTTTTATTTTGTTTTTGGATGGCTCATCCATTTCAAAACCAATTTTCATCAAATAATCTTTAGAATTCCTCTTAGGATGGCATACTCTCTATTATTTCATAAGTAGGTTCTTGGTATATCACAAAAAGTTAAAAGCCCAAATCCTCACCTCCACCAATACTATACCATCCCTTTAAGCTTTGATATTGGTTTCTAAACAAATCCGGTCGGATAGATTTATTTCAGCTCTTTGTCATATAAGTAAAACATGATAATGTTGCAAAGAAATATTCCTCTTTTATTTCTAGTCACAAAGCAGAATGAAATTCCCGTCTCCCATAAAAAATAAAAGTGCAGCATTTACTTTGTCACAGACATACAGCATGTCCTCTCTAGGCAGACGGGGAATTAGGAGACAGCATGCCGACATCACTAAGTTAGAGCTGAAAAAAC